>NW_026291004.1:212500-338552 GCF_023373465.1 Oncorhynchus keta | reverse complement strand
TACCTTAAGGGAAGAATTCGGCAGTACCTGTATGGTTAGTGAGAAAGTCCATATTGCAAATGTACGGTCCCTTACTAGACGTCGAAATCGTTTGTAAATTCCGGACGGCGTCGGGCGGCGGCAGGGCCGGACCTACCAGGAAGTCATCAAATGAACGTTGTCGGACATTCGGTTTCCGTTTTACAAAAATAATAAGATTTATGTCATTTTTCCCATGTCCCGGAAATTCCCACAAGAGGGCATAAGCAATCATATGGCTATTGCTACAAAACATCACGATTCACGACGGGCCTTATCTCGAAAACTGAAAATATTTAGAAGCCGAAACTCGGTGAGCGTAGGGGCGGCATAATGGGCAGTTGGCCCCGAACAAGATGGCGTCTAGGCCTCAACGGTTTTTGAGTTATGGCCATTTATCTGGGATTAAAGGTCCAAAATGAAAATAGAGAAATTATTTTTCCACTTCACGTCAAAGTCAAGGAGCCTCCGGTGTCAATAAAAAAGAACCAGCCATTTATCTATCGTCATTTAAGAGAAATCGTACAACGACACCTTGGTGATGTTCACGGATAGGTGTTTTTTTTTTTTCAACGGTTACAGATCCAGTTGCAGGTTGTTCTTACGAATCTTTTTAAAGTGTGCTGCGGAGCTCTGCGAGATTTCTGTGATTTTCTACGATTTTCTGAAATAACACACACTCACTAAACCCTCCGTAAATAACTCAGTTCTTAACGTAAAGACTTAAAACTCAGGATTCTGTAAAGGCATACCCCAATCATGATATGAGTTTATTTATAGCTTCCTGTGCCAACCGGAAGTGCCTTTAATGGTGTCACAGTGGCAGTTTCCAAGGGTTAAAAAGGTCAGATCTTTTCAAAACTTCATATGTGTGACTAGGTAACCCTCATGAACTGTAAATCAGTCATTTCTCCCAACAGATGTCAAAGAAAAGCTCTCACACGCACACACAGCAAGGATGGAGTGAAAAGTGCGGTTCTCAAAGACACAGAGAGCAGGCAATGGCATAAACATAATCTCTAGGCCGTGCCGAGTTCAACGAGATATCCCGCTTGACCGTAGCTCGCTCGGTCTGAGCGCAGCGACCATTAGAAAAGTAGGCCCAAAATGAAGCCTGCCCCACAACGTCATTTGCTTTTGGGTGACAGTGAGAGAACCGTTAGGGTGAGAAGCACAATTCGACCTCAGGTACGTTCCTAAGGTCCTTCCTGATCCGTGCAAGCCTAACCTTGACCGTGTGGCATTAACCCTTAATAGTTAAAAGAAGGTGTTTACTTCAAAGAGTTTGCATTGACTTCTCTCCCCATAGGAATACATTGCCTGAACCCTAAATTCAACCTGAAGTCTATATGGGTTATGAATGCCGTATGAACCTGTCTTTGATGACAGTCCATCAGGCCAGTATGAGGTCTACCTGTGTTGATTCTAAGCTTCCTGGACCAACCGGAAGTGGTTAAAATCACCCTAAAAGTGTTTTTCCATTACCTGCCTGCAGTTTGATAGACATAGTGCATTCAACCCTGTGTAAATCAGTCAATTCTTAACGTAAGGACTTAAAACACAGGATTCTGTAAAAGCATAGCCCAGTGAGGATATGTGTTGACTTATAGCTTCCTGTGCCAACCGGAAGTGCCTTAATTGGTGTCTCAGGGGCTGTTTCGAGGGTTAAAAAAGTCAGATCTGTCCAAAACTTCATATGTGTGATTAGGCAACCCCATGAACTGTAAATCAGTCATTTTTTCCCATAAAATTTCAAAGGAAAACTAAATCACACAGACACACAACTTGGAAGGAGGGACGTATTGGGGTTTGTAGAGACAGACAGTGCCTCCAATAGATAGCTTTGTTCGAGCTAAAAAGAACCGTCAGACCTAGAGTTCCAAAACTTTAGAAAACCTGTTCTAGACCTCAGGTCGATAGTGCGTGGTGAGTTAGGTGGCTCTAGAAGGTTCTCGGACCGAGAAATAGCCTCGTACATTTGCAATGACTTCAATTCATTTTGACCATTACGAAAATGGCGACATTTAGAAAAGTCTCAGAGACACAAGACTAGGTGCATTGGAACCGTCTCGGCCCATAGAGACGGACCCCAACGTTTCTGTCCGATAGCTCATTCAAGGACCCCATAGCAAGTCATGGAAAAAAGTGGATTTTCAGCACCAATTAGGGTTTTGCTCGGCACCGAAGGACCTATCGAGCCGAAACTTGGGATTCGGGGTCGCCTCACAGCTAGGCCTACACGTAACATAAGAAATGGACCCGCAGCTAGAACGTAACTATGTTTTATGTTTTTTTTATGGTTTGAACTAAAGGCGCTGTGAATTTTGGGCCAGCTCTGAAGTGTATGATAGTTGGCTTCTAAATGAGTTGGAAAAAGTGGGTTTGGTGTCAATTTGTATCAGTTTGGTGTCAGAATGACATCTAATTGACTGGTGGACACTGACTTGCTAGTTGACTTTTGTACATTAGCAATATGTTTAAACGGTGAGGACCATCACCAAAATGGCATTCTGAAATCAACCCATCACCAGCCATTGAGATGAACCAGAATCACTGCCCAGCCATCCCGAGTTCATCGGGCCAGTCAATTTCTTTTGGGTGACATTCCTGCAGGATTTTTATAGCATGACAAATTCGTGATGGTACCTGCCCATTGAACCATATTGCAAATGCACAGTGACTTTGCAAAAGTGAGAAAACATAAACAAATGGACATGATGAAATCAACACAACGGCCAGTATGAGTGATGGAATGTACAACTATCACCCTCGTGCCATCCTGTGTTCATCAGACCAGTCAATTTTGCATTTTTTCTGTAAGCATGTCCAAGGATTTCATATGGTAAATGCACATTGAAACATATTTTTCAAAACTGCATATGTGCACTTAACCAATATGATTCTATAGTGAAAAAAATCACCTAACGGAGATGGATGAAATCAAAGACACAGAGAGAGGCAATGTACAACTATCACTGCTCGGCCATCCTGTGTTCATCAGACCAGTCAATTTTGCATTTTGAGCATGTCAAATTTCATATGGTAAATGCACATTGAAACATATTGCAAATGCACGTGCACCGATCCGTGCAAGCAATATGATTCTATAGTGAAAAACATCACCTAATGGACATGATGAAATCAACAAACGAACCTGATGGAAATGTACAACTATCACTCCATCCCGGCCATCCTGTGTTTCATAGGCTTCCTGACATTAATATCAGAATGACCCTAAATGCATTTACAAGCATATTTTTGGGGGGTTACCAGGTGCCTATTTTCAATCACCAGTTGCACAACATGCGTATCCATCAGAATATTTTAAACAGTCCATAAAGCACTCAGGACGGACTCAGATCATAGATATGAGGGACTAGTAACCCTCATGTACTGTAAATCTACTCCCAACAGATAGTCAAAGAAAAGCTCATGGCACACATCAAGGCCAGTGAAATGCATTTACAACCATATTTTTATTTTTGGCCGTTACAACAGTTGCACAACAATGCACGTGCATTTGCAATATGATTCTATAGTGAAAAACATCACCTAATGGACATGATGAAATCAACACAACGAGTGATGGAAAGGAACAACTATCACTGCCAGGCCATCCTGTGTTCATCAGGCCAGTCAATTTCACATTCCTGCAGGATTTTATAGCATGACAAATTCGTATGGGTTATGAATTGAACCATATTGCAAATGCACAGGCCACTTTGCAAAATTGATTCTATAGAAAACAAAATCACCTAATGGACATGATGAAATCAACATTCAACCCTGTGATGGAAATGTACAACTATCACTGCTCGCCATCCTGTGTTCATCAGACCAGTCAATTTTGCATTTTTGAGCATGTCAAATTTCATATGGTAAATGCACATTGAAACATATTTTTCAAAAATGCTAAATCACACAGACACTTACAATATGATTCTATAGTGTAAAAGACATCACCAATGGACTTTGATGAAAAAACACAACCGAGTGATGGAAATGTACAACCTGTTCAGACTGCTCGGCCATCCTGTGTTCATCAGACCAGTCAATTTAGCATTTTTGAGCAATGATTTCAAATTTTTTGACCATTACGAAAATGCACATTTGAAAAGTCTCAGAGACAAATGCATTGGAACCGGCTCGGCCCATAGAGACGGACCCCATATGATTCTATAGTGTAAAACCCCATCACCTAATGGAAAAAGTGGATTTTCAAATCAACACAACGGGCACCGAAGGACCTATGGAAATGTAAACTCGGGACTATCACATGCCTTCGGCCAATCCTGACCTGGACCCATCAGCCAGTCATGTGTTTACGTTTTATTATGTTTAAACTAAAGGCGCTGTGAATTATGCATGCTCTGACATATATGATAGTTGGCTTCTAAATGAGTTGGAAAAAAGTGGTTTGGTGTCAATTGGTATCAGTTTGGTGTCAAACATCTAATTGACTGATGGACACGTGCACTTGCAGTTGATATGATTCTATATGTGTAAAAAGGGACATCACCTAATGGACATGATGAAATCAACACAATGGAGTGATGAAATGTACAACTATCACTGCCTGCAGGATTTTATAGCATCCAAATGTGTTCCCATTGAACCATATTGCAAATACATGACTCAAAAGTGACCGGTAAACAAATGCATTTAAATCAAGCATATTTTTTGATGGAAATGTACAACTATCACTGCAGGTGACCAGTCATTTTGCAATGTCACAGTAAATGCACAACATATTGCAAATCCGCAGAATATGATTTAAACAGTGGACCATGAAAGCACACAGGATGATCAAAGATGTACAACTATCACTGCTCGGCCATCCTGTGTCCATCGACCAGTCAATTTTGCATTTTTGAGCATGTCATATTTTTATATTTGGGTTACATTGCAACATATTGCAATGCGCGCGCATTTGCAATATGATTCTATAGTGAAAAACATCACCTAATGGACATGATGAAATCAACACAACGAGTGATGGAAATGTACAACTATCACTGCTCAGCCATCCTGTGTTCATCAGACCAGTCAATTTTGCATTTTTGAGCATGTCAAATTTCATATGGTAAATGCACATTGAAACATATTGCAAATGCACGCATTTGCAATATGATTCTATAGTGAAAAAACATCACCTAATGGACATGATGAAATCAACACAACGAGTGATGGAAATGTACAACTATCACTGCTCGGCCATCCTGTGTTCATCAGACCAGTCAATTTTGCATTTTTGAGCATTTCCAAATTTCATATGGTAAATGCACATTGAAACATATTGCAAATGCACGTGCATTTGCAATATGATTCTATAGTGAAAAACATCACCTAATGGACATGATGAAATCAACACAACGAGTGATGGAAATGTACAACTATCACTGCTCGGCCATCCTGTGTTCATCAGACCAGTCATATTTTGCATTTTTGAGCATGTTACAAATATTTTATGGTAAATGCACATTGCAACATATTGCAAATGCACGTGCATTTGCAATATGATTCTATAGTGAAAAACATCACCTAACGGACATGATGAAATCAACACAACGAGTGATGGAAATGTACAACTATCACTGCTCGGCCATCCTGTGTCCATCAGACCAGTCAATTTTGCATTTTTGAGCATGTCAAATTTCATATGAAATGCACATTGTATTGCAAATTTCATATGATTCTATAGTAAAAACATGGACATGATGAAATCATATGATGCAAATGCAACTATCACTGCATCCTGTGCAATAGACCAGTCAATTTTGCATTTTTGAGCATGTCAAATTTCATATGGTAAATGCACATTGCTCATATTGCAAATGCATGCACTTGCAATATGATTCTATAGTGAAAAACATCACCTAATGGACATGATGAAATCAACACAACAGTGATGGAAATGTACAACTATCACTGCCCGGCCATCCTGTGTTCATCTGGAGCATTAATTTTGCATTTCTGCAGGATTTTTGAGCATTTACAACCATATTTTAATTTTCCATTGAACCATATTGCAAACAATGCACGTGCATTTGCAATATGATTCTATAGTGAAAAAACATATGGACATGATGAAAAACACAACAAGTGATGGAAATGTACAACTATCACTGCTCGGCCATCCTGTGTTCATCAGACCAGTCAATTTTGCATTCCTGCAGGATTTTTATAGCATGACAAATTCGTGATGGTACCTGCCCATTGAACCATATTGCAAATGCACAGTGACTTTGCAAAAGTGAGAAAACATAAACAAATGGACATGATGAAATCAACACAACAGGTGATGGAAATGTACAACTATCACTGCTCAGCCATCCTGTGTTCATCAGACCAGTCAATTTTGCATTTTTGAGCATGTCAAATTTCATATGGTAAATGCACATTGAAACATATTGCAAATGCGCGCGCACTTGCAATATGATTCTATAGTGTAAAAACATCACCTAATGGACATGATGAAATCAACACAACGAGTGATGGAAATGTACAACTATCACTGCCCGGCCATCCTGTGTTCCCATAGCGAGCATTAATATCAGAATGACCGGTAAATGCATTTACAACCATATTTTAATTTTTGGGTTACCAGTTGCACAACAATGCACGTGCATTTGCAATATGATTCTATAGTGAAAAACATCACCTAATGGACATGATGAAATCAACACAACGAGTGATGGAAATGTACAACTATCACTGCTCGGCCATCCTGTGTCCATCAGACCAGTCAATTTTGCATTTTTGAGCATGTCAAATTTCATATGGTAAATGCACATTGAAACATATTGCAAAATGCGCGCGCACTTGCAATATGATTCTATAGTGTAAAAACATCACCTAATGGACATGATGAAATCAACACAACGAGTGATGGAAATGTACAACTATCACTGCTCGGCCATCCTGTGTCCATCAGACCAGTCAATTTTGCATTTTTGAGCATGTCAAATTTCATATGGTAAATGCACATTGAAACATATTGCAAATGCGCGCGCACTTGCAATATGATTCTATAGTGTAAAAACATCACCTAATGGACATGATGAAATCAACACAACGAGTGATGGAAATGTACAACTATCACTGCCCGGCCATCCTGTGTTCCCATAGCCAGCATTAATATCAGAATGACCGGTAAATGCATTTACAACCATATTTTAATTTTTGGGTTACCAGTTGCACAACAATGCACGTGCATTTGCAATATGATTCTATAGTGAAAAAACATCACCTAATGGACATGATGAAATCAACACAACAAGTGATGGAAATGTACAACTATCACTGCTCGCCATCCTGTGTTCATCAGACCAGTCAATTTCACATTCCTGCAGGATTTTTATAGCATGACAAATTCGTGATGGTACCTGCCCATTGAACCATATTGCAAATGCACAGTGACTTTGCAAAAGTGAGAAAACATAAACAAATGGACATGATGAAATCAACACAACAGGTGATGGAAATGTACAACTATCACTGCTCAGCCATCCTGTGTTCATCAGACCAGTCAATTTTGCATTTTTGAGCATGTCAAATTTCATATGGTAAATGCACATTGAAACATATTGCAAATGCGCGCGCACTTGCAATATGATTCTATAGTGAAAAACATCACCTAATGGACATGATGAAATCAACACAACGAGTGATGGAAATGTACAACTATCACTGCTCGGCCATCCTGTGTCCATCAGACCAGTCAATTTTGCATTTTTGAGCATGTCAAATTTCATATGGTAAATGCACATTGAAACATATTGCAAATGCGCGCGCACTTGCAATATGATTCTATAGTGTAAAAACATCACCTAATGGACATGATGAAATCAACACAACGAGTGATGGAAATGTACAACTATCACTGCTCGGCCATCCTGTGTCCATCAGACCAGTCAATTTTGCATTTTTGAGCATGTCAAATTTCATATGGTAAATGCACATTGAAACATATTGCAAATGCGCGCGCACTTGCAATATGATTCTATAGTGTAAAAACATCACCTAATGGACATGATGAAATCAACACAACGAGTGATGGAAATGTACAACTATCACTGCCCGGCCATCCTGTGTTCCCATAGCGAGCATTAATATCAGAATGACCGGTAAATGCATTTACAACCATATTTTAATTTTTGGGTTACCAGTTGCACAACAATGCACGTGCATTTGCAATATGATTCTATAGTGAAAAACATCACCTAATGGACATGATGAAATCAACACAACAAGTGATGGAAATGTACAACTATCACTGCTCGGCCATCCTGTGTTCATCAGACCAGTCAATTTCACATTCCTGCAGGATTTTATAGCATGACAAATTTGTGATGGTACCTGCCCATTGAACCATATTGCAAATGCACAGTGACTTTGCAAAAGTGAGAAAACATAAACAAATGGACATGATGAAATCAACACAACAGGTGATGGAAATGTACAACTATCACTGCTCAGCCATCCTGTGTTCATCAGACCAGTCAATTTTGCATTTTTGAGCATGTCAAATTTCATATGGTAAATGCACATTGAAACATATTGCAAATGCGCGCGCACTTGCAATATGATTCTATAGTGAAAAACATCACCTAATGGACATGATGAAATCAACACAACGAGTGATGGAAATGTACAACTATCACTGCTCGGCCATCCTGTGTCCATCAGACCAGTCAATTTTGCATTTTTGAGCATGTCAAATTTCATATGGTAAATGCACATTGAAACATATTGCAAATGCGCGCGCACTTGCAATATGATTCTATAGTGTAAAAACATCACCTAATGGACATGATGAAATCAACACAACGAGTGATGGAAATGTACAACTATCACTGCCCGGCCATCCTGTGTTCCCATAGCGAGCATTAATATCAGAATGACCGGTAAATGCATTTACAACCATATTTTTATTTTTGGGTTACCAGTTGCACAACAATGCACGTGCATTTGCAATATGATTCTATAGTGAAAAAACATCACCTAATGGACATGATGAAATCAACACAACGAGTGATGGAAATGTACAACTATCACTGCTCGGCCATCCTGTGTCCATCAGACCAGTCAATTTTGCATTTTTGAGCATTTCAAATTTCATATGGTAAATGCATTGAAACATATTGCAAATGCGCGCGCACTTGCAATATGATTCTATAGTGTAAAAACATCACCTAATGGACATGATGAAATCAACACAACGAGTGATGGAAATGTACAACTATCACTGCCCGGCCATCCTGTGTTCCCATAGCGAGCATTAATATCAGAATGACCGGTAAATGCATTTACAACCATATTTTTATTTTTGGGTTACCAGTTGCACAACAATGCACGTGCATTTGCAATATGATTCTATAGTGAAAAACATCACCTAATGGACATGATGAAATCAACACAACGCGTGATGGAAATGTACAACTATCACTGCTCGGCCATCCTGTGTCCATCAGACCAGTCAATTTTGCATTTTTGAGCATTTCAAATTTCATATGGTAAATGCACATTGAAACATATTGCAAATGCGCGCGCACTTGCAATATGATTCTATAGTGTAAAAACATCACCTAATGGACATGATGAAATCAACACAACGAGTGATGGAAATGTACAACTATCACTGCTCGGCCATCCTGTGTCCATCAGACCAGTCAATTTTGCATTTTTGAGCATTTCAAATTTCATATGGTAAATGCACATTGAAACATATTGCAAATGCGCGCGCACTTGCAATATGATTCTATAGTGTAAAAACATCACCTAATGGACATGATGAAGTCAACACAACGAGTGATGGAAAGGAACAACTATCACTGCCCGGCCATCCCGAGTTCATCAGGCCAGTCAATTTTGCATTTCTGCAGGATTTTGAGCATGTCAAATTTCTTACGTCATTTGGCCCACAAAAAAAAATCCTTATGCACAATTTAAAAAATATATAAAAAAATATGATAATAAAATTGGACAAAAGTATATTCATACAGTTCTTACACATGTGTAATTGACAAAAAATTGAAAGAATTTCAAAAAACGGTCCAGAAAGCACTTTTTAAGGGTGTGTGAAGTTTTTACAAAATTTTGACATTTTTGACTTTTGACTTTGACTTCCTATGAAATCATATTGGAATTGGACAAAACATATTCCTTATGCGCATGTAAAAAAAAAAAATATGATAATAAAATTGGACAAAAGTATATTCATACAGTTCTTACACATGTGTAATTGACAAAAATCGAAAGAATTTCAAAAAACGGTCCAGAAAGCACTTTTTTATGGGTGTGTGAAGTTTTTACAAAATTTTGACATTTTTGACTTTTGACTTTGACTTCCTATGAAATCATATTGGAATTGGACAAAACATATTCCTTATGCGCATATAAAAAAAATAAAAAATTATGATAATAAAATTGGACAAAAGTATATTCATACAGTTCTTACACATGTGTAATTGACAAAAAAAGGTCGAAAGAATTTCGAAAAACGGTCCAGAAAGCACTTTTTATGGGTGTGTGAAGTTTTTACAAAATTTTGACATTTTGACTTTTGACTTTTGACTTCCTATGAAATCATATTGGAATTGGACAAAACATATTCCTTATGCGCATATAAAATTTTTAAAAAAAATTATGATAATAAAATTGGACAAAAGTATATTCATACAGTTCTTACACATGTGTAATTGACAAAAAAATCGAAAGAAGTTCGAAAAAACGGTCCAGAAAGCACTTTTTTCCAGGGGTGATAAGTTTTGAAAAAAGTTCATTTTTTCAAAATTTTGTACTTTCCAGTGGACATTAATTTGGGTTACATATCACCAGATATGAAAAACCCCGGTGGAGCGCATTTGCCCCCTGTTGAATTTTTTAAAGTGTTACAACTGGCAATTACCATATGGCATTTGCAATACACTTTGGATGAATCAACGCCAGAATTGGGTGGTATTGGCCAATGTGTATATGGTTTGTCCGATGCCAATGACATGCCATGTGCTGTATTATCCTTACACCAGATAGGTCATTTTTGTCCAATAGGTCCAGTGGAATGTGTTGTATTATCACCAGATAGGTCCAGTGGAATGTGTTGTACACCAGATAGGTCCAGTGGAATGTGTTGTATTATCCCATACCAGTGGAATGTGTTGTATTATCACCAGATAGGTCCAGTGGAATGTGTTGTATTATCACCAGATAGGTCCAGTGGAATGTGTTGTATTATCACCAGATAGGTCCAGTGGAATGTGTTGTATTATCCCACACCAGATAGGTCCAGTGGAATGTGTTGTATTATCACCAGATAGGTCCAGTGGAATGTGTTGTATTATCACCAGATAGGTCCAGTGGAATGTGCTGTATTATCCCACACCAGATAGGTCCAGTGGAATGTGTTGTATTATCACCAGATAGGTCCAGTGGAATGTGTTGTATTATCACCAGATAGGTCCAGTGGAATGTGTTGTATTATCACCAGATAGGTCCAGTGTAATGTGTTGTATTATCACCAGATAGGTCCAGTGGAATGTGCTGTATTATCCCACACCAGATAGGTCCAGTGGAATGTGTTGTATTATCACCAGATAGGTCCAGTGGAATGTGTTGTATTATCACCAGATAGGTCCAGTGGAATGTGTTGTATTATCACCAGATAGGTCCAGTGGAATGTGTTGTATTATCACCAGATAGGTCCAGTGGAATGTGTTGTATTATCACCAGATAGGTCCAGTGGAATGTGTTGTATTATCACCAGATAGGTCCAGTGGAATGTGTTGTATTATCACCAGATAGGTCCAGTGGAATGTGTTGTATTATCACCAGATAGGTCCAGTGGAATGTGTTGTATTATCACCAGATAGGTCCAGTGGAATGTGTTGTATTATCACCAGATAGGTCCAGTGGAATGTGCTGTATTATCCCAGATAGGTCCAGTGGGAATGTGTTGTATAATCCAGATAGGTCCAGTGGAATGTGTTGTATTATCACCAGATAGGTCCAGTGGAATGTGTTGTATTATCACCAGATAGGTCCAGTGGAATGTGTTGTATTATCCCATACACCAGATAGGTCCAGTGGAATGTGTTGTATTATCACCAGATAGGTCCAGTGGAATGTGTTGTATTATCACCAGATAGGTCCAGTGGAATGTGTTGTATTATCACCAGATAGGTCCAGTGGAATGTGTTGTATTATCACCAGATAGGTCCAGTGGAATGTGTTGTATTATCACCAGATAGGTCCAGTGGAATGTGTTGTATTATCCCAGATAGGTCCAGTGGAATGTGTTGTATTATCAGATAGGTCCAGTGGAATGTGTTGTATTATCACCAGATAGGTCCAGTGGAATGTGTTGTATTATCACCAGATAGGTCCACCAGATAGGACCAGTGGAATGTGTTGTATTATCACCAGATAGGTCCAGTGGAATGTGTTGTATTATCACCAGATAGGTCCAGTGTAATGTGTTGTATTATCCCACACCAGATAGGTCCAGTGGAATGTGTTGTATTATCACCAGATAGGTCCAGTGGAATGTGTTGTATTATCACCAGATAGGTCCAGTGGAATGTGTTGTATTATCACCAGATAGGTCCAGTGGAATGTGTTGTATTATCACCAGATAGGTCCAGTGGAATGTGCTGTATTATCCCACACCAGATAGGTCCAGTGGAATGTGTTGTATTATCACCAGATAGGTCCAGTGGAATGTGCTGTATTATCCCATACACCAGATAGGTCCAGTGGAATGTGTTGTATTATCACCAGATAGGTCCAGTGGAATGTGTATTATCACCAGTATCCAGTGGAATGTGTTGTATTATCCCAGATAGGTCCAGTGGAATGTGTTGTATTATCACCAGATAGGTCCAGTGTAATGTGTTGTATTATCACCAGATAGGTCCAGTGGAATGTGTTGTATTATCCCATACACCAGATAGGTTGTATTAGATAGGTCCAGTGGAATGTGTTGTATTATCACCAGATAGGTCCAGTGGAATGTGTTGTATTATCACCAGATAGGTCCAGTGGAATGTGTTGTATTATCACCAGATAGGTCCAGTGGAATGTGTTGTATTATCACCAGATAGGTCCAGTGGAATGTGTTGTATTATCACCAGATAGGTCCAGTGGAATGTGTTGTATTATCACCAGATAGGTCCAGTGGAATGTGTTGTATTATGATAGGTCCAGTGGAATGTATTATCACCAGATAGGTCCAGTGGAATGTGTTGTATTATCACCAGATAGGTCCAGTGGAATGTGTTGTATTATCACCAGATAGGTCCAGTGGAATGTGTTGTATTATCACCAGATAGGTCCAGTGGAATGTGTTGTATTATCCCATACACCAGATAGGTCCAGTGGAATGTGTTGTATTATCACCAGATAGGTCCAGTGTAATGTGTTGTATTATCCCACCAGTGGAATGTGTTGTATTATCACCAGATAGGTCCAGTGGAATGTGTTGTATTATCACCAGATAGGTCCAGTGGAATGTGTTGTATTATCACCAGATAGGTCCAGTGGAATGTGTTGTATTATCCCACCAGATAGGTCCAGTGGAATGTGTTGTATTATCACCAGATAGGTCCAGTGGAATGTGTTGTATTATCACCAGATAGGTCCAGTGGAATGTGTTGTATTATCACCAGATAGGTCCAGTGGAATGTGTTGTATTATCACCAGATAGGTCCAGTGGAATGTGTTGTATTATCACCAGATAGGTCCAGTGGAATGTGTTGTATTATCACCAGATAGGTCCAGTGGAATGTGTTGTATTATCACCAGATAGGTCCAGTGGAATGTGTTGTATTATCACCAGATAGGTCCAGTGGAATGTGCTGTATTATCCCATACACCAGATAGGTCCAGTGGAATGTGTTGTATTATCACCAGATAGGTCCAGTGGAATGTGTTGTATTATCACCAGATAGGTCCAGTGGAATGTGTTGTATTATCCCATACACCAGATAGGTCCAGTGGAATGTGTTGTATTATCACCAGATAGGTCCAGTGGAATGTGTTGTATTATCACCAGATAGGTCCAGTGGAATGTGTTGTATTATCACCAGATAGGTCCAGTGGAATGTGTTGTATTATCACCAGATAGGTCCAGTGGAATGTGTTGTATTATCACCAGATAGGTCCAGTGGAATGTGTTGTATTATCACCAGATAGGTCCAGTGGAATGTGTTGTATTATCAGATAGGTCCAGTGGAATGTGTTGTATTATCACCAGATAGGTCCAGTGGAATGTGTTGTATTATCACCAGATAGGTCCAGTGTAATGTGTTGTATTATCCCACACCAGATAGGTCCAGTGGAATGTGTTGTATTATCACCAGATAGGTCCAGTGGAATGTGTTGTATTATCACCAGATAGGTCCAGTGGAATGTGTTGTATTATCACCAGATAGGTCCAGTGGAATGTGTTGTATTATCACCAGATAGGTCCAGTGGAATGTGCTGTATTATCCCACACCAGATAGGTCCAGTGGAATGTGTTGTATTATCACCAGATAGGTCCAGTGGAATGTGTTGTATTATCACCAGATAGGTCCAGTGGAATGTGTTGTATTATCACCAGATAGGTCCAGTGGAATGTGTTGTATTATCACCAGATAGGTCCAGTGGAATGTGTTGTATTATCACACAGATAGGTCCAGTGTAATGTGTTGTATTATCACCAGATAGGTCCAGTGGAATGTGTTGTATTATCCCATACACCAGATAGGTCCAGTGGAATGTGTTGTATTATCACCAGATAGGTCCAGTGGAATGTGTTGTATTATGTATTACACCAGATAGGTCCAGTGGAATGTGTTGTATTATCACCAGATAGGTCCAGTGGAATGTGTTGTATTATCACCAGATAGGTCCAGTGGAATGTGTTGTATTATCACCAGATAGGTCCAGTGGAATGTGTTGTATTATCACCAGATAGGTCCAGTGGAATGTGTTGTATTATCACCAGATAGGTCCAGTGGAATGTGTTGTATTATCACCAGATAGGTCCAGTGGAATGTGTTGTATTATCACCAGATAGGTCCAGTGGAATGTGTTGTATTATCACCAGATAGGTCCAGTGGAATGTGCTGTATTATCCCATACACCAGATAGGTCCAGTGGAATGTGTTGTATTATCACCAGATAGGTCCAGTGGAATGTGTATTATCCCAGATGGTCCAGATAGGTCCAGTGGAATGTGTTGTATTATCACCAGATAGGTCCAGTGGAATGTGTTGTATTATCCCATACAGCAGATAGGTCCAGTGGAATGTGGTGTATTATCACCAGATAGGTCCAGTGGAATGTGTTGTATTATCACCAGATAGGTCCAGTGGAATGTGTTGTATTATCACCAGATAGGTCCAGTGGAATGTGTTGTATTATCACCAGATAGGTCCAGTGGAATGTGTTGTATTATCACCAGATAGGTCCAGTGGAATGTGTTGTATTATCACCAGATAGGTCCAGTGGAATGTGTTGTATTATCCCACACCAGATAGGTCCAGTGGAATGTGTTGTATTATCACCAGATAGGTCCAGTGGAATGTGTTGTATTATCACCAGATAGGTCCAGTGGAATGTGTTGTATTATCCCACACCAGATAGGTCCAGTGGAATGTGTTGTATTATCACCAGATAGGTCCAGTGGAATGTGTTGTATCACCAGATATCCAGTGGAATGTGTTGTATTATCACCAGATAGGTCCAGTGGAATGTGTTGTATTATCACCAGATAGGTCCAGTGGAATGTGTTGTATTATCACCAGATAGGTCCAGTGGAATGTGCTGTATTATCCCACACCAGATAGGTCCAGTGGAATGTGTTGTATTATCACCAGATAGGTCCAGTGGAATGTGCTGTATTATCCCATACACCAGATAGGTCCAGTGGAATGTGTTGTATTATCACCAGATAGGTCCAGTGGAATGTGTTGTATTATCACCAGATAGGTCCAGTGGAATGTGTTGTATTATCACCAGATAGGTCCAGTGTAATGTGTTGTATTATCACCAGATAGGTCCAGTGGAATGTGTTGTATTATCCCATACACCAGATAGGTCCAGTGGAATGTGTTGTATTATCACCAGATAGGTCCAGTGGAATGTGTTGTATTATCACCAGATAGGTCCAGTGGAATGTGTTGTATTATCACCAGATAGGTCCAGTGGAATGTGTTGTATTATCACCAGATAGGTCCAGTGGAATGTGTTGTATTATCACCAGATAGGTCCAGTGGAATGTGTTGTATTATCACCAGATAGGTCCAGTGGAATGTGTTGTATTATCACCAGATAGGTCCAGTGGAATGTGTTGTATTATCACCAGATAGGTCCAGTGGAATGTGTTGTATTATCACCAGATAGGTCCAGTGGAATGTGTTGTATTATCACCAGATAGGTCCAGTGGAATGTGTTGTATTATCCCATACACCAGATAGGTCCAGTGGAATGTGTTGTATTATCACCAGATAGGTCCAGTGTAATGTGTTGTATTATCCCACACCAGATAGGACCAGTGGAATGTGTTGTATTATCACCAGATAGGTCCAGTGGAATGTGTTGTATTATCACCAGATAGGTCCAGTGTAATGTGTTGTATTATCCCACACCAGATAGGTCCAGTGGAATGTGTTGTATTATCACCAGATAGGTCCAGTGGAATGTGTTGTATTATCACCAGATAGGTCCAGTGGAATGTGTTGTATTATCACCAGATAGGTCCAGTGGAATGTGTTGTATTATCACCAGATAGGTCCAGTGGAATGTGTTGTATTATCACCAGATAGGTCCAGTGGAATGTGGTCCAGTGTATTATCACCAGATAGGTCCAGTGGAATGTGTTGTATTATCACCAGATAGGTCCAGTGGAATGTGTTGTATTATCACCAGATAGGTCCAGTGGAATGTGCTGTATTATCCCATACACCAGATAGGTCCAGTGGAATGTGTTGTATTATCACCAGATAGGTCCAGTGGAATGTGTTGTATTATCACCAGATAGGTCCAGTGGAATGTGTTGTATTATCAGATAGGTCCAGTGGAATGTGTTGTATTATCACCAGATAGGTCCAGTGGAATGTGTTGTATTATCACCAGATAGGTCCAGTGGAATGTGTTGTATTATCACCAGATAGGTCCAGTGGAATGTGTTGTATTATCACCAGATAGGTCCAGTGGAATGTGTTGTATTATCACCAGATAGGTCCAGGAATGGAATGTAGGTCCAGTGTATTATCCCACACCAGATAGGTCCAGTGGAATGTGTTGTATTATCACCAGATAGGTCCAGTGGAATGTGTTGTATTATCCCACACCAGATAGGTCCAGTGGAATGTGTTGTATTATCACCAGATAGGTCCAGTGGAATGTGTTGTATTATCACCAGATAGGTCCAGTGGAATGTGTTGTATTATCACCAGATAGGTCCAGTGGAATGTGTTGTATTATCCCAGATAGGTCCAGTGGAATGTGTTGTATTATCACCAGATAGGTCCACCATCCCATACACCAGATAGGTCCAGTGGAATGTGTTGTATTATCACCAGATAGGTCCAGTGGAATGTGTTGTATTATCACCAGATAGGTCCAGTGGAATGTGTTGTATTATCACCAGATAGGTCCAGTGGAATGTGTTGTATTATCCCAGATAGGTCCAGTGGAATGTGTTGTATTATCACCAGATAGGTCCAGTGGAATGTGTTGTATTATCACCAGATAGGTCCAGTGGAATGTGCTGTATTATCCCATACACCAGATAGGTCCAGTGGAATGTGTTGTATTATCACCAGATAGGTCCAGTGGAATGTGTTGTATTATCACCAGATAGGTCCAGTGGAATGTGTTGTATTATCACCAGATAGGTCCAGTGGAATGTGTTGTATTATCACCAGATAGGTCCAGTGGAATGTGTTGTATTATCCCATACACCAGATAGGTCCAGTGGAATGTGTTGTATTATCACCAGATAGGTCCAGTGGAATGTGTTGTATTATCACCAGATAGGTCCAGTGGAATGTGTTGTATTATCACCAGATAGGTCCAGTGGAATGTGTTGTATTATCACCAGATAGGTCCAGTGGAATGTGTTGTATTATCACCAGATAGGTCCAGTGGAATGTGTTGTATTATCACCAGATAGGTCCAGTGGAATGTGTTGTATTATCACCAGATAGGTCCAGTGGAATGTGTTGTATTATCACCAGATAGGTCCAGTGGAATGTGTTGTATTATCACCAGATAGGTCCAGTGGAATGTGTTGTATTATCACCAGATAGGTCCAGTGGAATGTGTTGTATTATCACCAGATAGGTCCAGTGGAATCACCAGATAGGTCCAGTGGAATGTGTTGTATCACCAGATAGGTCCAGTGGAATGTGTTGTATTATCACCAGATAGGTCCAGTGGAATGTGTTGTATTATCACCAGATAGGTCCAGTGGAATGTGTTGTATTATCACCAGATAGGTGGAATGTGTTATCAGTGGAATGTGTTGTATTATCACCAGATAGGTCCAGTGGAATGTGTTGTATTATCACCAGATAGGTCCAGTGGAATGTGTTGTATTATCCCACACCAGATAGGTCCAGTGGAATGTGTTGTATTATCACCAGATAGGTCCAGTGGAATGTGTTGTATTATCACCAGATAGGTCCAGTGGAATGTGTTGTATTATCACCAGATAGGTCCAGTGGAATGTGTTGTATTATCACCAGATAGGTCCAGTGGAATGTGTTGTATTATCACCAGAGATAGGTCCAGTGGAATGTGTTGTATTATCACCAGATAGGTCCAGTGGAATGTGTTGTATTATCACCAGATAGGTCCAGTGGAATGTGCTGTATTATCACCAGATAGGTCCAGTGGAATGTGTTGTATTATCACCAGATAGGTCCAGTGGAATGTGTTGTATTATCACCAGATAGGTCCAGTGGAATGTGTTGTATTATCACCAGATAGGTCCAGTGGAATGTGTTGTATTATCACCAGATAGGTCCAGTGGAATGTGTTGTATTATCACCAGATAGGTCCAGTGGAATGTGTTGTATTATCACCAGATAGGTCCAGTGGAATGTGTTGTATTATCCCATTATCACCAGATAGGTCCAGTGGAATGTGTTGTATTATCACCAGATAGGTCCAGTGGAATGTGTTGTATTATCACCAGATAGGTCCAGTGTAATGTGTTGTATTATCACCAGATAGGTCCAGTGGAATGTGTTGTATTATCCCACACCAGATAGGTCCAGTGGAATGTGTTGTATTATCACCAGATAGGTCCAGTGGAATGTGTTGTATTATCACCAGATAGGTCCAGTGGAATGTGTTGTATTATCACCAGATAGGTCCAGTGGAATGTGTTGTATTATCACCAGATAGGTCCAGTGGAATGTGTTGTATTATCACCAGATAGGTCCAGTGGAATGTGTTGTATTATCACCAGATAGGTCCAGTGGAATGTGTTGTATTATCACCAGATAGGTGCAGTGGAATGTGTTGTATTATCATACACCAGATAGGTCCAGTGGAATGTGTTGTATTATCACCAGATAGGTCCAGTGGAATGTGTTGTATTATCACAGATAGGAATGTGTTGTATTATCACCAGATAGGTCCAGTGGAATGTGTTGTATTATCACCAGATAGGTCCAGTGGAATGTGTTGTATTATCCCATACACCAGATAGGTCCAGTGGAATGTGTTGTATTATCACCAGATAGGTCCAGTGGAATGTGTTGTATTATCACCAGATAGGTCCAGTGGAATGTGTTGTATTATCACCAGATAGGTCCAGTGGAATGTGTTGTATTATCCCACCAGATAGGTCCAGTGGAATGTGTTGTATTATCACCAGATAGGTCCAGTGGAATGTGTTGTATTATCACCAGATAGGTCCAGTGGAATAGGTATTATCCAGTGGAAATGTGTTGTATTATCACCAGATAGGTCCAGTGGAATGTGTTGTATTATCACCAGATAGGTCCAGTGGAATGTGTTGTATTATCACCAGATAGGTCCAGTGGAATGTGTTGTATTATCACCAGATAGGTCCAGTGGAATGTGTTGTATTATCCCACCAGATAGGTCCAGTGGAATGTGTTGTATTATCACCAGATAGGTCCAGTGGAATGTGTTGTATTATCACCAGATAGGTCCAGTGGAATGTGTTGTATTATCACCAGATAGGTCCAGTGGAATGTGTTGTATTATCACCAGATAGGTCCAGTGGAATGTGTTGTATTATCACCAGATAGGTCCAGTGGAATGTGTTGTATTATCACCAGATAGGTCCAGTGGAATGTGTTGAATCACCAGATAGGTCCAGTGGAATGTGTTGTATTATCACCAGATAGGTCCAGTGGAATGTGTTGTATTATCACCAGATAGGTCCAGTGGAATGTGTTGTATTATCACCAGATAGGTCCAGTGGAATGTGTTGTATTATCACCAGATAGGTCCAGTGGAATGTGTTGTATTATCACCAGATAGGTCCAGTGGAATGTGTTGTATTATCACCAGATAGGTCCAGTGGAATGTGTTGTATTATCACAGAGTGGAATGGTTGTATTATCACCAGATAGTGGAATGTGTTGTATTATCACCAGATAGGTCCAGTGGAATGTGTTGTATTATCACCAGATAGGTCCAGTGGAATGTGTTGTATTATCACCAGATAGGTCCAGTGGAATGTGTTGTATTATCACCAGATAGGTCCAGTGGAATGTGTTGTATTATCACCAGATAGGTCCAGTGGAATGTGTTGTATTATCACCAGATAGGTCCAGTGGAATGTGTTGTATTATCACCAGATAGGTCCAGTGGAATGTGTTGTATTATCACCAGATAGGTCCAGTGGAATGTGTTGTATTATCACCAGATAGGTCCAGTGGAATGTGTTGTATTATCACCAGATAGGTCCAGTGGAATGTGTTGTATTATCACCAGATAGGTCCAGTGGAATGTGTTGTATTATCACCAGATAGGTCCAGTGGAATGTGTTGTATTATCACCAGATAGGTCCAGTGGAATGTGTTGTATTATCCCACCAGATAGGTCCAGTGGAATGTGTTGTATTATCACCAGATAGGTCCAGTGGAATGTGTTGTATTATCACCAGATAGGTCCAGTGGAATGTGTTGTATTATCCCACCAGATAGGTCCAGTGGAATGTGTTGTATTATCACCAGATAGGTCCAGTGGAATGTGTTGTATTATCACCAGATAGGTCCAGTGGAATGTGTTGTATTATCACCAGATAGGTCCAGTGGAATGTGTTGTATTATCACCAGATAGGTCCAGTGGAATGTGTTGTATTATCACCAGATAGGTCCAGTGGAATGTGTTGTATTATCACCAGATAGGTCCAGTGGAATGTGTTGTATTATCACCAGATAGGTCCAGTGGAATGTGTTGTATTATCACCAGATAGGTCCAGTGGAATGTGTTGTATTATCACCAGATAGGTCCAGTGGAATGTGTTGTATTATCACCAGATAGGTCCAGTGGAATGTGTTGTATTATCACCAGATAGGTCCAGTGGAATGTGTTGTATTATCACCAGATAGGTCCAGTGGAATGTGTTGTATTATCACCAGATAGGTCCAGTGGAATGTGTTGTATTATCACCAGTAGGTTAATGTCCCATACACCAGATAGGTCCAGTGGAATGTGTTGTATTATCACCAGATAGGTCCAGTGGAATGTGTTGTATTATCACCAGATAGGTCCAGTGGAATGTGTTGTATTATCACCAGATAGGTCCAGTGGAATGTGTTGTATTATCACCAGATAGGTCCAGTGGAATGTGTTGTATTATCACCAGATAGGTCCAGTGGAATGTGTTGTATTATCCCAGATACCAGTGGAATGTGTTGTATTATCCCATACAGATAGGTCCAGTGGAATGTGTTGTATTATCACCAGATAGGTCCAGTGGAATGTGTTGTATTATCACCAGATAGGTCCAGTGGAATGTGTTGTATTATCACCAGATAGGTCCAGTGGAATGTGTTGTATTATCACCAGATAGGTCCAGTGGAATGTGTTGTATTATGGAATGTGCTGTTTATCCCATACACCAGATAGGTCCAGTGGAATGTGTTGTATTATCACCAGATAGGTCCAGTGGAATGTGTTGTATTATCACCAGATAGGTCCAGTGGAATGTGTTGTATTATCAGATAGGTCCAGTGGAATGTGATAGGTCCAGTGGAATGTGTTGTATTATCACCAGATAGGTCCAGTGGAATGTGCTGTATTATCCCACACCAGATAGGTCCAGTGGAATGTGTTGTATTATCACCAGATAGGTCCAGTGGAATGTGTTGTATTATCCCACACACCAGATAGGTCCAGTGGAATGTGTTGTATTATCACCAGATAGGTCCAGTGGAATGTGTTGTATTATCACCAGATAGGTCCAGTGGAATGTGTTGTATTATCCAGTGGAATGTGTTGTATTATCACCAGATAGGTCCAGTGGAATGTGTTGTATTATCACCAGATAGGTCCAGTGGAATGTGTTGTATTATCACCAGATAGGTCCAGTGGAATGTGTTGTATTATCACCAGATAGGTCCAGTGGAATGTGTTGTATTATCACCAGATAGGTCCAGTGGAATGTGTTGTATTATCACAGATAGGTCCAGTGGAATGTGTTGTATTATCACCAGATAGGTCCAGTGGAATGTGTTGTATTATCACCAGATAGGTCCAGTGGAATGTGTTGTATTAATGGTCCAGTGGAATGTGTTGTATTATCACCAGATAGGTCCAGTGGAATGTGTTGTATTATCACCAGATAGGTCCAGTGGAATGTGGTATTATCCAGATGGAATGTGTTGTATTATCACCAGATAGGTCCAGTGGAATGTGTTGTATTATCACCAGATAGGTCCAGTGGAATGTGTTGTATTATCCCACACCAGCTAGGTCCAGTGGAATGTGTTGTATTATCACCAGATAGGTCCAGTGGAATGTGTTGTATTATCACCAGATAGGTCCAGTGGAATGTGTTGTATTATCACCAGATAGGTCCAGTGGAATGTGTTGTATTATCACCAGATAGGTCCAGTGGAATGTGCTGTATTATCCCAGATAGGTCCAGTGGAATGTGTTGTATTATCACCAGATAGGTCCAGTGGAATGTGTTGTATTATCACCAGATAGGTCCAGTGGAATGTGTTGTATTATCCCATACACCAGATAGGTCCAGTGGAATGTGTTGTATTATCACCAGATAGAGTGGAATGTGGTATTATCCAGTGGAATGTGTTGTATTATCACCAGATAGGTCCAGTGGAATGTGTTGTATTATCACCAGATAGGTCCAGTGTAATGTGTTGTATTATCACCAGATAGGTCCAGTGGAATGTGTTGTATTATCCCATAGGTCCAGTGGAATGTGTTGTATTATCAGATAGGTCCAGTGGAATGTGTTGTATTATCACCAGATAGGTCCAGTGGAATGTGTTGTAGATGGAATGTGTTGTATTATCACCAGATAGGTCCAGTGGAATGTGTTGTATTATCACCAGATAGGTCCAGTGGAATGTGTTGTATTATCACCAGATAGGTCCAGTGGAATGTGTTGTATTATCACCAGATAGGTCCAGTGGAATGTGTTGTATTATCACCAGATAGGTCCAGTGGAATGTGTTGTATTATCACCAGATAGGTCCAGTGGAATGTGTTGTATTATCACCAGATAGGTCCAGTGGAATGTGTTGTATTATCACCAGATAGGTCCAGTGGAATGTGTTGTATTATCACCAGATAGGTCCAGTGGAATGTGTTGTATTATCCAGTGGAATGTGTTGTATTATCACCAGATAGGTCCAGTGGAATGTGTTGTATTATCACCAGATAGGTCCAGTGGAATGTGTTGTATTATCACCAGATAGGTCCAGTGGAATGTGTTGTATTATCACCAGATAGGTCCAGTGGAATGTGTTGTATTATCACCAGATAGGTCCAGTGGAATCACCAGTGTTGGAATGTGTTGTATTATCACCAGATAGGTCCAGTGGAATGTGTTGTATTATCACCAGATAGGTCCAGTGGAATGTGGAATGTGTTGTATTATCACCAGATAGGTCCAGTGGAATGTGTTGTATTATCACCAGATAGGTCCAGTGGAATGTGTTGTATTATCACCAGATAGGTCCAGTGGAATGTGTTGTATTATCACACCAGATAGGTCCAGTGGAATGTGTTGTATTATCACCAGATAGGTCCAGTGGAATGTGTTGTAATGTGTTGTGGAATGTGTTGTATTATCCCACACCAGATAGGTCCAGTGGAATGTGTTGTATTATCACCAGATAGGTCCAGTGGAATGTGTTGTATTATCACCAGATAGGTCCAGTGGAATGTGTTGTATTATCCCACACCAGATAGGTCCAGTGGAATGTGTTGTATTATCACCAGATAGGTCCAGTGGAATGTGTTGTATTATCACCAGATAGGTCCAGTGGAATGTGTTGTATTATCACCAGATAGGTCCAGTGGAATGTGTTGTATTATCACCAGATAGGTCCAGTGGAATGTGTTGTATTATCACCAGATAGGTCCAGGGAATGTGTTGTATTATCAGTGGAATGTGTTGTATTATCACCAGATAGGTCCAGTGGAATGTGTTGTATTATCACCAGATAGGTCCAGTGGAATGTGTGTTGTATTATCACCAGATAGGTCCAGTGGAATGTGTTGTATTATCATACACCAGATAGGTCCAGTGGAATGTGTTGTATTATCACCAGATAGGTCCAGTGGAATGTGTTGTATTATCACCAGATAGGTCCAGTGGAATGTGTTGTATTATCACCAGATAGGTCCAGTGGAATGTGTTGTATTATCCCAGACCAGATAGGTCCAGTGGAATGTGTTGTATTATCACCAGATAGGTCCAGTGGAATGTGTTGTATTATCACCAGATAGGTCCAGTGGAATGTGTTGTATTATCACCAGATAGGTCCAGTGGAATGTGTTGTAATCACCAGATAGGTCCAGTGGAATGTGTTGTATTATCACCAGATAGGTCCAGTGGAATGTGTTGTATTATCACCAGATAGGTCCAGTGGAATGTGTTGTATTATCACCAGATACCAGTGGAATGTGTTGTATTATCAGATAGGTCCAGTGGAATGTGTTGTATTATCACCAGATAGGTCCAGTGGAATGTGTTGTATTATCACCAGATAGGTCCAGTGGAATGTGTTGTATTATCACCAGATAGGTCCAGTGGAATGTGTTGTATTATCACCAGATAGGTCCAGTGGAATGTGTTGTATTATCCCATACACCAGATAGGTCCAGTGGAATGTGTTGTATTATCACCAGATAGGTCCAGTGGAATGGAATCACCAGATAGGTCCAGTGGAATGTGTTGTATTATCACCAGATAGGTCCAGTGGAATGTGTTGTATTATCACCAGATAGGTCCAGTGGAATGTGTTGTATTATCACCAGATAGGTCCAGTGGAATGTGTTGTATTATCACCAGATAGGTCCAGTGGAATGTGTTGTAATCACCAGATAGTCCAGTGTGTGTTGTATTATCACCAGATAGGTCCAGTGGAATGTGTTGTATTATCACCAGATAGGTCCAGTGGAATGTGTTGTATTATCACCAGATAGGTCCAGTGGAATGTGTTGTATTATCACCAGATAGGTCCAGTGGAATGTGTTGTATTATCACCAGATAGGTCCAGTGGAATGTGTTGTATTATCACCAGATAGGTCCAGTGGAATGTGTTGTATTATCACCAGATAGGTCCAGTGGAATGTGTTGTATTATCACCAGATAGGTCCAGTGGAATGTGTTGTATTATCACCAGATAGGTCCAGTGGAATGTGCTGTATTATCACACAGATAGGTCCAGTGGAATGTGTTGTATTATCACCAGATAGGTCCAGTGGAATGTGTTGTATTATCCCAGATAGGTCACCAGATAGGTCCAGTGGAATGTGTTGTATTATCACCAGATAGGTCCAGTGGAATGTGTTGTATTATCACCAGATAGGTCCAGTGGAATGTGTTGTATTATCACACCAGATAGGTCCAGTGGAATGTGTTGTATTATCACCAGATAGGTCCAGTGGAATGTGTTGTATTATCACCAGATAGGTCCAGTGGAATGTGTTGTATTATCACACAGATAGGTCCAGTGGAATGTGTTGTATTATCACCAGATAGGTCCAGTGGAATGTGTTGTATTATCACCAGATAGGAGTGGAATGTGTTGTATTATCACCAGATAGGTCCAGTGGAATGTGTTGTATTATCACCAGAGAGTGGAATGTGTTGTATTATCCAGTGTGAATGTGTTGTATTATCACCAGATACCAGTGGAATGTGTTGTATCCCATCACCAGATAGGTCCAGTGGAATCACCAGATAGTTGGAATGTGTTGTATTATCACCAGATAGGTCCAGTGGAATGTGTTGTATTATCACCAGATAGGTCCAGTGGAATGTGTTGTATTATCACCAGATAGGTCCAGTGGAATGTGTTGTATTATCACCAGATAGGTCCAGTGGAATGTGTTGTATTATCACCAGATAGGTCCAGTGGAATGTGTTGTATTATCACCAGATAGGTCCAGTGGAATGTGTTGTATTATCACCAGATAGGTCCAGTGGAATGTGTTGTATTATCACCAGATAGGTCCAGTGGAATGTGTTGTATTATCACCAGATAGGTCCAGTGGAATGTGTTGTATTATCACCAGATAGGTCCAGTGGAATGTGTTGTATTATCACCAGATAGGTCCAGTGGAATGTGTTGTATTATCACCAGAATAGATAGGTCCAGTGGAATGTGTTGTATTATCACCAGATAGGTCCAGTGGAATGTGTTGTATTATCACCAGATAGGTCCAGTGGAATGTGTTGTATTATCACCAGATAGGTCCAGTGGAATGTGTTGTATTATCACCAGATAGGTCCAGTGGAATGGAATCACCAGTGTTGTGGAATGTATCACCAGATAGGTCCAGTGGAATGTGTTGTATTATCACCAGATAGGTCCAGTGGAATGTGTTGTATTATCACCAGATAGGTCCAGTGGAATGTGTTGTATTATCACCAGATAGGTCCAGTGGAATGTGTTGTATTATCACCAGATAGGTCCAGTGGAATGTGTTGTATTATCACCAGATAGGTCCAGTGGAATGTGTTGTATTATCACCAGATAGGTCCAGTGGAATGTGTTGTATTATCACCAGATAGGTCCAGTGGAATGTGTTGTATTATCCCAGATACCACCAGATAGGTCCAGTGGAATGTGTTGTATTATCACCAGATAGGTCCAGTGGAATGTGTTGTAATGTGTTGTATTATCCCAGATAGGTCCAGTGGAATGTGTTGTATTATCACCAGATAGGTCCAGTGGAATGTGTTGTATTATCCAGATAGGTCCAAATGTGTTGTATTATCACCAGATAGGTCCAGTGGAATGTGTTGTATTATCACCAGATAGGTCCAGTGGAATGTGTTGTATTATCACCAGATAGTCCAGTGTATTATCACCAGTGGAATGTGTTGTATTATCACCAGATAGGTCCAGTGGAATGTGTTGTATTATCACCAGATAGGTCCAGTGGAATGTGTTGTATTATCACCAGATAGGTCCAGTGGAATGTGTTGTATTATCACCAGATAGGTCCAGTGGAATGTGTTGATAGTTATCCCATCACCAGATAGGTCCAGTGGAATGTGTTGTATTATCACCAGATAGGTCCAGTGGAATGTGTTGTATTATCACCAGATAGGTCCAGTGGAATGTGTTGTATTATCACCAGATAGGTCCAGTGGAATGTGTTGTATTATCACCAGATAGGTCCAGTGGAATGTGTTGTATTATCCCATACACCAGATAGGTCCAGTGGAATGTGTTGTATTATCACCAGATAGGTCCAGTGGAATCCCATACACCAGATAGGTCCAGTGGAATGTGTTGTATTATCACCAGATAGGTCCAGTGGAATGTGTTGTATTATCACCAGATAGGTCCAGTGGAATGTGTTGTATTATCACACAGATAGGTCCAGTGGAATGTGTTGTATTATCACCAGATAGGTCCAGTGGAATGTGTTGTATTATCACCAGATAGGTGGAATGTGTTGTATTATCCAGATAGGAGTGGAATGTGTTGTATTATCACCAGATAGGTCCAGTGGAATGTGTTGTATTATCACCAGATAGGTCCAGTGGAATGTGTTGTATTATCACCAGATAGGTCCAGTGGAATGTGTTGTATTATCCCATACACCAGATAGGTCCAGTGGAATGTGTTGTATTATCACCAGATAGGTCCAGTGGAATGTGTTGTATTATCACCAGATAGGTCCAGTGGAATGTGTTGTATTATCACCAGATAGGTCCAGTGGAATGTGTTGTATTATCACCAGATAGGTCCAGTGGAATGTGTTGTATTATCACCACCAGTGGAATGTGTTGTATTATCACCAGATAGGTCCAGTGGAATGTGTTGTATTATCACCAGATAGGTCCAGTGGAATGTGTTGTATTATCACCACCAGATAGGTCCAGTGGAATGTGTTGTATTATCACCAGATAGGTCCAGTGGAATGTGTTGTATTATCACCAGATAGGTCCAGTGGAATGTGAATCACCAGATAGGTCCAGTGGAATGTGCTGTATTATCACCAGATAGGTCCAGTGGAATGTGTTGTATTATCACCAGATAGGTCCAGTGGAATGTGTTGTATTATCACCAGATAGGTCCAGTGGAATGTGTTGTATTATCACCAGATAGGTCCAGTGGAATGTGTTGTATTATCACCAGATAGGTCCAGTGGAATGTGTTGTATTATCACCAGATAGGTCCAGTGGAATGTGTTGTATTATCACCAGATAGGTCCAGTGGAATGTGTTGTATTATCACCAGATAGGTCCAGTGGAATGTGTTGTATTATCACCAGATAGGTCCAGTGGAATGTGTTGTATTATCCCACACCAGATAGGTCCAGTGGAATGTGTTGTATTATCACCAGATAGGTCCAGTGGAATGTGTTGTATTATCACCAGATAGGTCCAGTGGAATGTGTTGTATTATCACCAGATAGGTCCAGTGGAATGTGTTATTATCACCAGATAGGTCCAGTGGAATGTGTTGTATTATCACCAGATAGGTCCAGTGTGTTGTAATTATCACCAGTGGTCCAGTGTGTGTTGTATTATCACCAGATAGGTCCAGTGGAATGTGTTGTATTATCCCATACAGATAGGTCCAGTGGAATGTGTTGTATTATCACCAGATAGGTCCAGTGGAATGTGTTGTATTATCACCAGATAGGTCCAGTGGAATGTGTTGTATTATCACCAGATAGGTCCAGTGGAATGTGTTGTATTATCACCAGATAGGTCCAGTGGAATGTGTTGTATTATCCAGTGGAATGTGTTGTATTATCACCAGATAGGTCCAGTGGAATGTGTTGTATTATCACCAGATAGGTCCAGTGGAATGTGTTGTATTATCCCACCAGATAGGTCCAGTGGAATGTGTTGTATTATCACCAGATAGGTCCAGTGGAATGTGTTGTATTATCACCAGATAGGTCCAGTGGAATGTGTTGTATTATCACCAGATAGGTCCAGTGGAATGTGTTGTATTATCACCAGATAGGTCCAGTGTAATGTGTTGTATTATCACCAGATAGGTCCAGTGGAATGTGTTTTATTATCCCATATCACCAGATAGGTCCAGTGGAATGTGTTGTATTATCACCAGATAGGTCCAGTGGAATGTGTTGTATTATCACCAGATAGGTCCAGTGGAATGTGTTGTATTATCACCAGATAGGTCCAGTGGAATGTGTTGTATTATCACCAGATAGGTCCAGTGGAATGTGTTTATCACCATCACCAGATAGGTCCAGTGGAATGTGTTGTATTATCACCAGATAGGTCCAGTGGAATGTGTTGTATTATCACCAGATAGGTCCAGTGGAATGTGTTGTATTATCACCAGATAGGTCCAGTGGAATGTGTTGTATTATCACCAGATAGGTCCAGTGGAATGTGTTGTATTATCACCAGATAGGTCCAGTGGAATGTGTTGTATTATCACCAGATAGGTCCAGTGGAATGTGTTGTATTATCACCAGATAGGTCCAGTGGAATGTGTTGTATTATCACCAGATAGGTCCAGTGGAATGTGTTGTATTATCACCAGATAGGTCCAGTGGAATGTGTTGTATTATCACCAGATAGGTCCAGTGGAATGTGTTGTATTATCACCAGATAGGTCCAGTGGAATGTGTTGTATTATCACCAGATAGGTCCAGTGGAATGTGTTGTATTATCACCAGATAGGTCCAGTGGAATGTGTTGTATTATCACCAGATAGGTCCAGTGGTCCAAATGTGTTGTATTATCACCAGATAGGTCCAGTGGAATGTGTTGTATTATCACCAGATAGGTCCAGTGGAATGTGTTGTATTATCACCAGATAGGTCCAGTGGAATGTGTTGTATTATCACCAGATAGGTCCAGTGGAATGTGTTGTATTATCACCAGATAGGTCCAGTGGAATGTGTTGTATTATCACCAGATAGGTCCAGTGGAATGTGTTGTATTATCACCAGATAGGTCCAGTGGAATGTGTTGTATTATCACCAGATAGGTCCAGTGGAATGTGTTGTATTATCACCAGATAGGTCCAGTGGAATGTGTTGTATTATCACCAGATAGGTCCAGTGGAATGTGTTGTATTATCACCAGATAGGTCCAGTGGAATGTGTTGTATTATCACCAGATAGGTCCAGTGGTCCAAATGTGTTGTATTATCACCAGATAGGTCCAGTGGAATGTGTTGTATTATCACCAGATAGGTCCAGTGGAATGTGTTGTATTATCACCAGATAGGTCCAGTGGAATGTGTTGTATTATCACCAGATAGGTCCAGTGGAATGTGTTGTATTATCACCAGATAGGTCCAGTGGAATGTGTTGTATTATCCCATAGGTCCAGTGGAATGTGTTGTATTATCACCAGATAGGTCCAGTGGAATGTGTTGTATTATCACCAGATAGGTCCAGTGGAATGTGTTGTATTATCCCACACAGATAGGTCCAGTGGAATGTGTTGTATTATCACCAGACAGGTCCAGTGGTCCAGTGGAATGTGTTGTATTATCACCAGATAGGTCCAGTGGAATGTGTTGTATTATCACCAGATAGGTCCAGTGGAATGTGTTGTATTATCACCAGATAGGTCCAGTGGAATGTGTTGTATTATCACCAGATAGGTCCAGTGGAATGTGTTGTATTATCACCAGATAGGTCCAGTGGAATGTGTTGTATTATCCAGATAGGTCCAGTGGAATGTGTTGTATTATCACCAGATAGGTCCAGTGGAATGTGTTGTATTATCACCAGATAGGTCCAGTGGAATGTGTTGTATTATCACCAGATAGGTCCAGTGGAATGTGTTGTATTATCACCAGATAGGTCCAGTGGAATGTGTTGTATTATCCCCATCACCAGATAGGTCCAGTGGAATGTGTTGTATTATCACCAGATAGGTCCAGTGGAATGTGTTGTATCACACCAGATAGGTCCAGTGGAATGTGTTGTATTATCACCAGATAGGTCCAGTGGAATGTGTTGTATTATCACCAGATAGGTCCAGTGGAATGTGTTGTATTATCACCAGATAGGTCCAGTGGAATGTGTTGTATTATCACCAGATAGGTCCAGTGGAATGTGTTGTATTATCACCAGATAGGTCCAGTGGAATGTGTTGTATTATCACCAGATAGGTCCAGTGGAATGTGTTGTATTATCACCAGATAGGTCCAGTGGAATGTGTTGTATTATCACCAGATAGGTCCAGTGGAATGTGTTGTATTATCACCAGATAGGTCCAGTGGAATGTGTTGTATTATCACCAGATAGGTCCAGTGGAATGTGTTGTATTATCACCAGATAGGTCCAGTGGAATGTGTGTATTATCACCAGATAGGTCCAGTGGAATGTGTTGTATTATCACCAGTGGAATGTGTTGTATTATCAGATAGGTCCAGTGGAATGTGTTGTATTATCACCAGATAGGTCCAGTGGAATGTGTTGTATTATCCCACACAGATAGGTCCAATGTGGAATGTGGTTGGAATGTGTTGTATCACCAGATAGGTCCAGTGGAATGTGTTGTATTATCACCAGATAGGTCCAGTGGAATGTGTTGTATTATCCCACACAGATAGGTCCAGTGGAATGTGTTGTATTATCACCAGATAGGTCCAGTGGAATGTGTTGTATTATCACCAGATAGGTCCAGTGGAATGTGTTGTAGGTCCAGTGGAATGTGTTGTATTATCACCAGATAGGTCCAGTGGAATGTGTTGTATTATCACCAGATAGGTCCAGTGGAATGTGTTGTATTATCACCAGATAGGTCCAGTGGAATGTGTTGTATTATCACCAGATAGGTCCAGTGGAATGTGCTGTTTATCCCATACACCAGATAGGTCCAGTGGAATGTGTTGTATTATCACCAGATAGGTCCAGTGGAATGTGTTGTATTATCACCAGATAGGTCCAGTGGAATGTGTTGTATTATCACCAGATAGGTCCAGTGGAATGTGTTGTATTATCACCAGATAGGTCCAGTGGAATGTGTTGTATTATCCCATGTGTTGTATTATCACCAGATAGGTCCAGTGGAATGTGTTGTATTATCACCAGATAGGTCCAGTGGAATGTGTTGTATTATCACCAGATAGGTCCAGTGGAATGTGTTGTATTATCACCAGATAGGTCCAGTGGAATGTGTTGTATTATCACCACCAGATAGGTCCAGTGGAATGTGTTGTATTATCACCAGATAGGTCCAGTGGAATGTGTTGTATTATCACCAGATAGGTCCAGTGGAATGTGTTGTATTATCACCAGATAGGTCCAGTGGAATGTGTTGTATTATCACCAGATAGGTCCAGTGGAATGTGTTGTATTATCACCAGATAGGTCCAGTGGAATGTGTTGTATTATCACCAGATAGGTCCAGTGGAATGTGTTGTATTATCACCAGATAGGTCCAGTGGAATGTGTTGTATTATCACCAGATAGGTCCAGTGGAATGTGTTGTATTATCACCAGATAGGTCCAGTGGAATGTGTTGTATTATCACCAGATAGGTCCAGTGGAATGTGTTGTATTATCACCAGATAGGTCCAGTGGAATGTGTTGTATTATCACCAGATCCAGGTGTGTTGTATTATCCAGTGGAATGTGTTGTATTATCACCAGATAGGTCCAGTGGAATGTGTTGTATTATCACCAGATAGGTCCAGTGGAATGTGTTGTATTATCCCATAGGTCAGTGGAATGTGTTGTATTATCACCAGATAGGTCCAGTGGAATGTGTTGTATTATCACCAGATAGGTCCAGTGGAATGTGTTGTTATCCCCATCACCAGATAGGTCCAGTGGAATGTGTTGTATTATCACCAGATAGGTCCAGTGGAATGTGTTGTATTATCCCACCAGATAGGTCCAGTGGAATGTGTTGTATTATCACCAGATAGGTCCAGTGGAATGTGTTGTATTATCACCAGATAGGTCCAGTGGAATGTGTTGTATTATCACCAGATAGGTCCAGTGGAATGTGTTGTATTATCACCAGATAGGTCCAGTGGAATGTGTTGTAATGTATCATCACCAGATAGGTCCAGTGGAATGTGTTGTATTATCACCAGATAGGTCCAGTGGAATGTGTTGTATTATCACCAGATAGGTCCAGTGGAATGTGTTGTATTATCACCAGATAGGTCCAGTGGAATGTGTTGTATTATCACCAGATAGGTCCAGTGGAATGTGTTGTATTATCACCAGATAGGTCCAGTGGAATGTGTTGTATTATCACCAGATAGGTCCAGTGGAATGTGTTGTATTATCACCAGATAGGTCAGGAAATGTGTTATTATCACCAGTATTATCATCACCAGATAGGTCCAGTGGAATGTGTTGTATTATCACCAGATAGGTCCAGTGGAATGTGTTGTATGATTCCAGTGGAATGTGTCCCATTATCACCAGATAGGTCCAGTGGAATGTGTTGTATTATCACCAGATAGGTCCAGTGGAATGTGTTGTATTATCACCAGATAGGTCCAGTGGAATGTGTTGTATTATCACCAGATAGGTCCAGTGGAATGTGTTGTATTATCACCAGATAGGTCCAGTGGAATGTGTTGTATTATCACCAGATAGGTCCAGTGGAATGTGTTGTATTATCCCAGATAGGTCAGTGGAATGTGTTGTATTATCACTGGCAGATAGGTCCAGTGGAATGTGTTGTATTATCACCAGATAGGTCCAGTGGAATGTGTTGTATTATCCCACCCAGATAGGTCCAGTGGAATGTGTTGTATTATCACCAGATAGGTCCAGTGGAATGTGTTGTATTATCCCAGATAGGTCCAGTGGAATGTGTTGTATAGGTCCAGTGGAATGTGTTGTATCTCCTATCACCAGATAGGTCCAGTGGAGATATAGGTCCAGTGGAATGGTCCAGTGGAATGTGTTGTATTATCACCAGATAGGTCCAGTGTAATGTGTTGTATTATCACCAGATAGGTCCAGTGGAATGTGTTGTATTATCCCACACCAGATAGGTCCAGTGGAATGTGTTGTATTATCACCAGATAGGTCCAGTGGAATGTGTTGTATTATCACCAGATAGGTCCAGTGGAATGTGTTGTATTATCACCAGATAGGTCCAGTGGAATGTGTTGTATTATCACCAGATAGGTCCAGTGGAATGTGTTGTATTATCACCAGATAGGTCCAGTGGAATGTGTTGTATTATCACCAGATAGGTCCAGTGGAATGTGTTGTATTATCACCAGATAGGTCCAGTGGAATGTGTTGTATTATCCCATAGGTCAGTGGAATGTGCCATGTATTATCAAATTTGATAGGTCCAGTGGAATGTGTTGTATTATCACCAGATAGGTCCAGTGGAATGTGTTGTATTATCACCAGATAGGTCCAGTGGAATGTGTTGTATTATCCAGTGGAATGTGTTGTATTATCACCAGATAGGTCCAGTGGAATGTGTTGTATTATCACCAGATAGGTCCAGTGGAATGTGTTGTATTATCCCACACCAGATAGGTCCAGTGGAATGTGTTGTATTATCACCAGATAGGTCCAGTGGAATGTGTTGTATTATCACCAGATAGGTCCAGTGGAATGTGTTGTATTATCACCAGATAGGTCCAGTGGAATGTGTTGTATTATCACCAGATAGGTCCAGTGGAATGTGTTGTATTATCCCATACACCAGATAGGTCCAGTGGAATGTGTTGTATTATCAGTGGAATGTGTTGTATTATCACCAGATAGGTCCAGTGGAATGTGTTGTATTATCACCAGATAGGTCCACACCAGATAGGTCCAGTGTAATGTGTTGTATTATCCCACACCAGATAGGTCCAGTGGAATGTGTTGTATTATCACCAGATAGGTCCAGTGGAATGTGTTGTATTATCCCACACAGATAGGTCCAGTGGAATGTGTTGTATTATCACCAGATAGGTCCAGTGGAATGTGTTGTATTATCACCAGATAGGTCCAGTGGAATGTGTTGTATTATCACCAGATAGGTCCAGTGGAATGTGTTGTATTATCACCAGATAGGTCCAGTGGAATGTGTTGTATTATCCCATACACCAGATAGGTCCAGTGGAATGTGTTGTATTATCACCAGATAGGTCCAGTGGAATGTGTTGTATTATCACCAGATAGGTCCAGTGGAATGTGTTGTATTATCACCAGATAGGTCCAGTGGAATGTGTTGTATTATCACCAGATAGGTCCAGTGGAATGTGTTGTATTATCCCATACACCAGATAGGTCCAGTGGAATGTGTTGTATTATCCCATACACCAGATAGGTCCAGTGGAATGTGTTGTATTATCACCAGATAGGTCCAGTGGAATGTGTTGTATTATCACCAGATAGGTCCAGTGGAATGTGTTGTATTATCCCAGATAGGTCCAGTGGAATGTGTTGTATTATCCCATACACCAGATAGGTCCAGTGGAATGTGTTGTATTATCACCAGATAGGTCCAGTGGAATGTGTTGTATTATCACCAGATAGGTCCAGTGGAATGTGTTGTATTATCCCATACACCAGATAGGTCCAGTGGAATGTGTTGTATTATCACCAGATAGGTCCAGTGGAATGTGTTGTATTATCCCATACACCAGATAGGTCCAGTGTAATGTGTTGTATTATCCCATACACCAGATAGGTCCAGTGGAATGTGTTGTATTATCACCAGATAGGTCCAGTGGAATGTGTTGTATTATCCCATACACCAGATAGGTCCAGTGGAATGTGTTGTATTATCACCAGATAGGTCCAGTGGAATGTGTTGTATTATCCCATACACCAGATAGGTCCAGTGGAATGTGTTGTATTATCACCAGATAGGTCCAGTGGAATGTGTTGTATTATCACCAGATAGGTCCAGTGGAATGTGTTGTATTATCACCAGATAGGTCCAGTGGAATGTGTTGTATTATCCCACACACCAGATAGGTCCAGTGGAATGTGTTGTATTATCACCAGATAGGTCCAGTGGAATGTGTTGTAATGTATCACCAGATAGGTCCAGTGGAATGTGTTGTATTATCACCAGATAGGTCCAGTGGAATGTGTTGTATTATCACCAGATAGGTCCAGTGGAATGTGTTGTATTATCACCAGATAGGTCCAGTGGAATGTGTTGTATTATCACCAGATAGGTCCAGTGGAATGTGTTGTATTATCACCAGATAGGTCCAGTGGAATGTGTTGTATTATCACCAGATAGGTTATCATCACCAGATAGGTCCAGTGGAATGTGTTGTATTATCACCAGATAGGTCCAGTGGAATGTGTTGTATTATCACCAGATAGGTCAGTGGAATGTGTTGTATTATCACAGATAGGTCCAGTGGAATGTGTTGTATTATCACCATACACCAGATAGGTCCAGTGGAATGTGTTGTATTATCACCAGATAGGTCCAGTGTAATGTGTTGTATTATCCCAAACACCAGTGTAATGTGTTGTATTATCACCAGATAGGTCCAGTGGAATGTGTTGTATTATCCCATACACCAGATAGGTCCAGTGGAATGTGTTGTATTATCACCAGATAGGTCCAGTGGAATGTGTTGTATTATCACACAGATAGGTCCAGTGGAATGTGTTGTATTATCACCAGATAGGTCCAGTGGAATGTGTTGTATTATCACCAGATAGGTCCAGTGGAATGTGTTGTATTATCACCAGATAGGTCCAGTGGAATGTGTTGTATTATCACCAGATAGGTCCAGTGGAATGTGTTGTATTATCACCAGATAGGTCCAGTGGAATGTGTTGTATTATCACCAGATAGGTCCAGTGAAATGTGTTGTATTATCACCAGATAGGTCCAGTGGAATGTGTTGTATTATCACCAGATAGGTCCAGTGGAATGTGTTGTATTATCACCAGATAGGTCCAGTGGAATGTGTTGTATTATCCCATACACCAGATAGGTCCAGTGGAATGTGTTGTATTATCACCAGATAGGTCCAGTGGAATGTGTTGTATTATCCCACACACCAGATAGGTCCAGTGGAATGTGTTGTATTATCCCACACACCAGATAGGTCCAGTGGAATGTGTTGTATTATCCCATACACCAGATACAGTGCATTAGGATAGTATTCAGACCCCTTGACTTTTTCCACATTCTGTTACGTTACAGCATTTTTCTAAAATTGATTAAATTGTTTCATTTCCTCATCAATCTACATACAATACCCCATAATGACATCACAATACCCCATAATGACATCACAATACCCCATAATGACATCACAATACCCCATAATGACATCACAATACCCCATAATGACATCACAATACACCATAATGACATCACAGTACACCATAATGACATCACAGTACACCATAATGACATCACAGTACACCATAATGACATCACAATACCCCATAATGAGATCACAATACACCATAATGACAAAGCAAAAACAGCTTTTTAGAAAAAGAAACATGACATTTACATAAGTATTCAGACCCTTTACTCAGTACTTTGTTGAAGCACCTTTGGCAGGGATTACAGCCTCGAGTCTTCTTGGGTATGACAGCTTGACACACCTGTATTTGGGGAGTTTCTCCCATTCTCCTCTACAGATCCTCTCTAGCTATGTCAGGTTGGAAGGGGAACGTCACAGGACAGCTATTTTCAGGTCTCTCCAGAGATGTTCGATCGGGTTCAAGTCCGATAGTACAGCACCCCTGGAACAAATCAGGGTTCAGTGCTTTGCTCAATAGCACATCAGGTATTTCACCTTGGGTATTCAAACCAGCGTCCTTTGGGTTACTGACTCAACGCTCTAACTGCTAGGCTACCTGCCACCCATTAATAAATACATCTGTTTGTCTGAAGATGTTGTGTGAGAGATTGGGGAGAGGAACAAAGAGCACCACATGGAGAATGGATGAACAGAACAGAACAGGAGTGAAGTTGAGGAGATAGAAAGGAAATGGAATCTTAAGGGAAGTCAGTCAAAGACTACAACACATGTAGATGTTTTGCTTCACAATGACAAACACAGCCTACGCAAAAACGGATCTGGGACCAGGCTTAAGATACTATACATGGCAACGTTCTTCAACTGATCTGGGACCAGGTTTAGGCTACTATACATGGCAACGTTCTTCAACTGATCTGGGACCAGGTTTAGGCTACTATACATGGCAACGTTCTTCAACTGATCTGGGACCAGGTTTAGGCTACTATATATGGCAACGTTATTGTCCCAAAGTCCAAGGACCACTTAGAAATGTCCACCGCAAAGCGTCTCTCATCATGCCTGTCTGATACTGCCTGAACCATCTGTTACTCTCTCAAATCTATTATCAGAAACCCCTTTCAGTTCAATTACAGATCCTCGTTCATCACAGTCTATTGAGTTCCAGAGTCCCCAAGAGAAATCCACTGTTCTCTTCTGTGTACTATGACCAATAATACTTCCCTTGGGATTACGATGCAGACTTTCCCCCCCGACAGACAGACGGGACGGATCAAATGTCTGGCTGCCATGTGGGTTGATATTAAATCAACGTTGGTCACATGGTGTATCTGGTCAGGTGTCTCGGTGAGGGTGTATGGTCTGCTGAGATAACTGAGATGATCTACTGTTGATCACCACCAGAAAGGCACAGGATAATGTGAAGCAGTTTATAGTATCTGGATAGGTGTCTCGGTGAGGGTTTATGGTCTGCTGAGATAACTGAGATGATCTACTGTTGATCACCACCAGAAAGGCACAGGATAATGTGAAGCATTTTATAGTAGTTTATAGTATCTGGTTAGGGGTCTCGGTGAGGGTGTATGGTCTGCTGAGATAATCTACTGTTGATCACTACCAGAAAGATCAGGATGATGGAAGCAGCTTATAGTATCTGGTTAGGTAAAGTCTGTCTGGAGTCTCTAGTCTCTACTCTGCCTGGAGTCTCTAGTCTGTCTGGAGTCTCTAGTCTGCCTGGAGTCTCTAGTCTGCCTGGAGTCTCTAGTCTGCCTGGAGTCTTTAGTCTGCCTGGAGTCTCTAGTCTGCATGGAGTCTTTAGTCTCTAGTCTGCCTGGAGTCTCTAGTCTACCTGGAGTCTCTAGTCTGCCTGGAGTCTCTAGTCTCTAGTCTGCCTGGGGTCTCTTGTCTGCCTGGAGTCTCTATTCTGCCTGGAGTCTTTAGTCTCTAGTCTGCCTGGAGTCTCTAGTCTGCCTGGAATCTCTAGTCTGCCTGGAGTCTCTATAGTCTGCCTGGAGTCTCTAGTCTGCCTGGAGTCTCTAGTCTGCCTGGAGTCTCTAGTCTGCCTGGAGTCTCTAGTCTGCATGGAGTAGTCTGCATGGAGTCTCTAGTCTGCCTGGAGTCTCTAGTCTGCCTGGAGTCTCTAGTCTGCCTGGAGTCTATAGACTCTAGTCTGCCTGGAGTCTCTAGTCTGCCTGGAGTCTCTCTAGTCTGCCTGGAGTCTCTAGTCTGCCTGGAGTCTCTAGTCTCTAGTCTGCCTGGAGTCTCTAGTCTGCCTTGGAGTCTCTAGTCTGTCTGGAGTCTCTAGTCTGCCTGGAGTCTCTAGTCTCTAGTCTGCCTGGAGTCTCTAGTCTCTAGTCTGCCTGGAGTCTCTAGTCTGCCTGGAGTCTCTAGTCTGCCTGGAGTCTCTAGTCTGCCTGGAGTCTCTAGTCTCTAGTCTGCCTGGAGTCTCTAGTCTGCCTGGAGTCTCTAGTCTGCCTGGAGTCTCTAGTCTGCCTGGAGTCTCTAGTCTGCCTGGAGTCTCTAGTCTGCCTGGAGTCTCTAGTCTGCCTGGAGTCTATAGTCTGCCTGGAGTCTCTAGTCTCTAGTCTGCATGGGGTCTCTAGTCTGCCTGGAGTCTCTAGTCTGCATGGAGTCTCTAGTCTGCCTGGTGTCTCTAGTCTGCCTGCGGTCTCTAGTCTGCCTGGAGTCTCTCTAGTCTGCCTGGACTGCGGTCTCTGCCTGGAGTCTTTAGTCTCTAGTCTGCCTGGGGTCTCTGGTCTGCCTGAGGTCTCTATTCTTTAGTCTCTAGTCTGTCTGGAGTCTCTAGTCTGCCTGGAGTCTCTAGTCTGCCTGGAGTCTCTAGTCTGCCTGGAGTCTTTAGTCTCTAGTCTGCCTGGAGTCTCTATAGTCTGCCTGGAATCTCTAGTCTGCCTGGAGTCTCTAGTCTCTAGTCTGCCTGGAGTCTCTAGTCTGCCTGGAGTCTCTAGTCTGCCTGGAGTCTCTAGTCTGCCTGGAGTCTCTAGTCTGCCTGGAGTCTCTAGTCTCTAGTCTGCCTGGAGTCTCTAGTCTGCCTGGAGTCTCTAGTCTCTAGTCTGCATGGAGTCTCTAGTCTCTAGTCTGCCTGGAGTCTCTAGTCTGCATGGAGTCTCTAGTCTGCCTGGAGTCTCTAGTCTGCCTGGAGTCTCTAGTCAGCCTGGAGTCTATAGACTCTAGTCTGCCTGGTCTTTAGTCTCTGGAGTCTCTAGTCTGCCTGGAGTCTATAGTCAGCATGGAGTCTCTAGTCTGCCTGGAGTCTCTGGTCTGTCTGCGGTCTCTAGTCTGCCTGGAGTCTAGCTGGAGTCTGCCTGGAGTCTTTCTCGAGTCTCTAGTCTGCCTGGAGTCTCTAGTCTGCCTCTGCTCTGTCTGCCTGAGTCTCTAGTCTGCCTGGAGTCTCTAGTCTGCCTGTGGTCTCTAGTCTGCCTGGAGTCTCTAGTCTGCCTGGAGTCTCTAGTCTGCCTGGAGTCTTTCTCTAGTCTGCCTGGAGTCTCTAGTCTGTCTGGAGTGTCTGTATGCCTGGAGTCTTCTCTAGTCTGCTGAGTCTAAGAAAACTCTAGTCTGCCTGGTGTCCTAGTCTGCCTGGAGTCTCTGTCTCTCTGGAGTCTCTAGTCTGCCTGGAGTCTCTATCTGAAGTCTGCCTGGAGTCTCTAGCTCTAGTCTGCCTGGAGTCTCTAGTCTCTAGTCTGCCTGGAGTCTCTAGTCTGCCTGGAGTCTCTAGTCTGCCTGGAGTCTCTAGTCTGCATGGAGTCTCTAAACTCTAGTCTGCCTGGAGTCTTTAGTCTGCCTGGAAGTCTGCCTGGAGTCTTTAGTCTGCTTTACTGATATCTGCCTGGAGTTTCTCTGGAAAAACAGGCCAGCTCAATCAAACCATAGATCTTAGTATCTCATTTTAACAGGCCAGCTCAATCAACCGCAGATATAGTATCTCATTAAAACAGGCCAGCTCAATCAACCACAGATATAGTATCTCATTAAAACAGGCCAGCTCAATCAACCATAGATATAGTATCTCATTACAACAGGCCAGCTCAATCAACCACAGATATAGTATCTCATTACAACAGGCCAGCTCAATCAACCACAGATATAGTATCTCATTACAACAGGCCAGCTCAATCAACCACAGATATAGTATCTCATTACAACAGGCCAGCTCAATCAACCACAGATATAGTATCTCATTACAACAGGCCAGCTCAATCAACCACAGATATAGTATCTCATTACAACAGGCCAGCTCAATCAACCACAGATATAGTATCTCATTACAACAGGCCAGCTCAATCAACCACAGATATAGTATCTCATTACAACAGGCCAGCTCAATCAACCGCAGATATAGTATCTCATTACAACAGGCCAGCTCAATCAACCGCAGATATAGTATCTCATATAGTATCTAATGCAGTGAGCTGATGATCATTTCTAATGCAGTGAGTTAATAATTATATATATATATTTTTTTTTTACTTTATTTAACTAGGCAAGTCAGTTAAGAACAAATTCTTATTTTCAATGACGGCCTAGGAACAGTGGGTTAACTGCCTGTTCAGGGGCAGAACGACAGATTGTCAGCTCAGGGATTTGAACTTGCTACCTTCCGGTTACTAGTCCAACGCTCTAACCACTAGGCTACCTACCAGCCGCGATAATCAAATCAAATCTAATTTATTTATATAGCCCTTCGTACATCAGCTGATATCTCAAAGTGCTGTACAGAAACCCAGCCTAAAACCCCAAACAGCAAGCAATGCAGGTGTAGAAGCACGGTGGCTAGGAAAAACTCCCTAGAAAGGCCAAAACCTAGGAAGAAACCTAGAGAGGAACCAGGCTATGTGGGGTGGCCAGTCCTCTTCTGGCTGTGCCGGGTGGAGATTATAACAGAACATGGCCAAGATGTTCAAATGTTCATAAATGACCAGCATGGTCGAATAATAACAAGGCAGAACAGTTGAAACTGGAGCAGCAGCACAGTCAGGTGGACGGGGACAGCAAGGAGTCATCATGTCAGGTAGTCCTGGGGCACGGTCCTAGGGCTCAGGTCCTCGGAGAGAGAGAAAGAAAGAGAGAATTAGAGAGCATATGTGGGGTGGCCCGTCCTCTTCTGGCTGTGCCGGGTGGAGATTATAACAGAACATGGCCAAGATGTTCAAATGTTCATAAATGACCAGCATGGTCGAATAATAGTAAGGCAGAACAGTTGAAACTGGAGCAGCAGCATGGCCAGGTGGACTGGGGACAGCAAGGAGTCATCATGTCAGGTAGTCCTGGGGCATGGTCCTAGGGCTCAGGTCCTCCGAGAGAGAGAAAGAAAGAAGGAGAGAATTAGAGAATGCACACTTAGATTCACACAGGACACCGAATAGGACAGGAGAAGTACTCCAGATATAACAAACTGACCCTAGCCCCCCGACACAAACTACTGCAGCATAAATACTGGAGGCTGAGACAGGAGGGGACAGGAGACACTGTGGCCCCATCCGAGGACACCCCGGACAGGGCCAAACAGGAAGGATATAACCCCACCCACTTTGCCAAAGCACAGCCCCCACACCACTAGAGGGATATCTTCAACCACTAACTTACCATCCTGAGACAAGGCTGAGTATAGCCCACAAAGATCTCCGCCACGGCACAGCCCAAGTGGGGGCGCCAACCCAGACAGGATGACCACAACAGTGAATCAACCCACTCAGGTGACGCACCCCCTGCAGGGGGTTATATATGATTATATCCTAATGCAGTGAGTTGATAATTATTTCCTAGTGCAGTGAGTTGATGATTATATCCTAATGCAGTGAGTTGATGATTATATCCTAATGCAGTGAGTTGATGAGATCTTGTTGCAGTTTGAGCCTGCAGTTCATTCCGTCAGTCTGGTGTGTTTTACGAAACCAAATGATTTCCATACGTGTTGATGTTGGTTGTCGTAGGAATAAAACAGGAGACGTTTATACTGATGTATTTGAGGAGATAGTGATTCCAATGCAGAGTTATTAACGGTGACAAACAGACAACCCTGTGGTCAATCTTAGAACGGGAACGTGTTCTATGTTCCGTCCATGGAAGCACAGATGCTGTTCTATGTTCCGTCCATGGAAGCACAGATGCTGTTCTATGTTCCGTCCATGGAAGCACAGATGCTGTTCTATGTTCCGTCCATGGAAGCACAGATGCTGTTCTATGTTCCGTCCATGGAAGCACAGATGCTGTTCTATGTTCCGTCCACGGAAGCACAGATGCTGTTCTATGTTCCGTCCATGGAAGCACAGATGCTGTTCTATGTTCCGTCCACGGAAGCACAGATGCTGTTCTATGTTCCGTCCATGGAAGCACAGATGCTGTTCTATGTTCTGTCCATGGAAGCACAGATGCTGTTCTATGTTCCGTCCATGGAAGCACAGATGCTGTTCTATGTTCCGTCCATGGAAGCACAGATGCTGTTCTATGTTCCGTCCACGGAAGCACAGATGCTGTTCTATGTTCCGTCCATGGAAGCACAGATGCTGTTCTATGTTCTGTCCATGGAAGCACAGATGCTGTTCTATGTTCCGTCCACGGAAGCACAGATGCTGTTCTATGTTCCGTCCACGGAAGCACAGATGCTGTTCTATGTTCCGTCCACGGAAGCACAGATGCTGTTCTATGTTCCGTCCCATGGAAGCACAGATGCTGTTCTATGTTCCGTCCATGGAAGCACAGATGCTGTTCTATGTTCCGTCCATGGAAGCACAGATGCTGTTCTATGTTCCGTCCATGGAAGCACAGATGCTGTTCTATGTTCCGTCCATGGAAGCACAGATGCTGTTCTATGTTCTGTCCATGGAAGCACAGATGCTGTTCTATGTTCCGTCCATGGAAGCACAGATGCTGTTCTATGTTCCGTCCATGGAAGCACAGATGCTGTTCTATGTTCCGTCCATGGAAGCACAGATGCTGTTCTATGTTCCGTCCACGGAAGCACAGATGCTGTTCTATGTTCCGTCCCATGGAAGCACAGATGCTGTTCTATGTTCCGTCCCATGGAAGCACAGATGCTGTTCTATGTTCTGTCCACGGAAGCACAGATGCTGTTCTATGTTCCGTCCATGGAAGCACAGATGTAGTTCTGTAGTTCTATGGTTCTATTCTTCAAAACTAAGATGTCAAATGGAGGGGAAAGGAAAGGGGGATACCTACTCAGTTGTACAACTGAAATGTGTCTTCTGCATTTAACCCCTCTGAATCAGAGAGGTGCAGGGGCTCTTTCTTAATCGACATCTACGTCTACGGGCAACCGGGGACCTTGTCATCTCGGGGATTCGATCCAGCAACCTTTCCGGTTACTGGCCCAACGCTCTAACCACTAGGGTCTGTTGAGGTGAGACCTCATAGTAGATGCTTTAAAGGGAAACAACCTCACATTCATTATCTCCAGCGTCAAACCGGTGAATATACCTGTACACGTGTGTAAAACGGGAAACATTTATATATTTAATTTGAAGAAAATAACGTTAAAAAGTTCTGCCTGATGACATCATCAAAATACACACTTCCTGTCCACTGTGTTCCCAGAGGGCCGTATCTCTATGTTACAGCACGTGTTGACGGTTAACGCACTGAAGACAGAGTCGACTTCCTGTTGTAATTAGCTATCTGACACCTGTGTGTAAACAGAACACAAACCTGTTGTCACTGGAAAATACTGTTGGCTGCAACTGTGTTAAAACCGGTTAAAACTAACCCTAACCATATAGAAGGTGTGTGTTTAACAAGGCCTGGGAGTATCTACGCTGCAGTAGTCTCTGTGCCGGGGAGATAGGGTCAGTCTGTTATATGTGTGTTTAACAGAAGGCCTGGCAGTATCTACGCTGCAGTAGTCTCTGTGCCGGGGAGATAGGGTCAGTCTGTTATATCTGGTGTAATTCTCCTGTCTCATCTGGTGTGCTGTGTGAATATAATTATACTCCCTCTAATTCTCTCTCTCACTCCCCACCCGGAGGACCTGATCCCTAGGACCATGCCTCAGGACTACCTGGCCTGATGACTCCATGCTGTCCCCAGTCCACCTGGTCGTGCTGCTGCTCCAGTTTCAACTGTTCTGCCTGCGGCTATGGAACCCTGACCTGTTCACCTGGTCATGCTGCTGCTCCAGTTTCAACTGTTCTGCCTGCGGCTATGGAACCCTGACCTGTCCACCTGGTCATGCTGCTGCTCCAGTTTCAACTGTTCTGCCTGCGGCTATGGAACCCTGACCTGTTCACCTGGTCATGCTGCTGCTCCAGTTTCAACTGTTCTGCCTGCAGCTAGGGAACCCTGACCTGTTCACCTGGTCGTGCTGCTGCTCCAGTTTCAACTGTTCTGCCTGCGGCTAGGGAACCCTGACCTGTCCACCTGGTCATGCTGCTGCTCCAGTTTCAACTGTTCTGCCTGCGGCTATGGAACCCTGACCTGTTCACCTGGTCATGCTGCTGCTCCAGTTTCAACTGTTCTGCCTGCGGCTATGGAACCCTGACCTGTTCACCTGGTCATGCTGCTGCTCCAGTTTCAACTGTTCTGCCTGCAGCTATGGAACCCTGACCTGTTCACCTGGTCGTGCTGCTGCTCCAGTTTCAACTGTTCTGCCTGCGGCTAGGGAACCCTGACCTGTTCACCTGGTCATGCTGCTGCTCCAGTTTCAACTGTTCTGCCTGCGGCTATGGAACCCTGACCTGTTCACCTGGTCGTGCTGCTGCTCCAGTTTCAACTGTTCTGCCTGCGGCTATGGAACCCTGACCTGTTCACCTGGTCATGCTGCTGCTCCAGTTTCAACTGTTCTGCCTGCAGCTAGGGAACCCTGACCTGTTCACCTGGTCATGCTGCTGCTCCAGTTTCAACTGTTCTGTCTGCAGCTATGGAACCCTGACCTGTTCACCTGGTCATGCTGCTGCTCCAGTTTCAACTGTTCTGCCTGCAGCTATGGAACCCTGACCTGTTCACCTGGTCATGCTGCTGCTCCAGTTTCAACTGTTCTGCCTGCAGCTATGGAACCCTGACCTGTCCACCTGGTCATGCTGCTGCTCCAGTTTCAACTGTTCTGCCTGCAGCTATGGAACCCTGACCTGTCCACCTGGTCATGCTGCTGCTCCAGTTTCAACTGTTCTGCCTGCAGCTATGGAACCCTGACCTGTTCACCTGGTCATGCTGCTGCTCCAGTTTCAACTGTTCTGCCTGCAGCTATGGAACCCTGACCTGTTCACCTGGTCATGCTGCTGCTCCAGTTTCAACTGTTCTGCCTGCAGCTATGGAACCCTGACCTGTTCACCTGGTCATGCTGCTGCTCCAGTTTCAACTGTTCTGCCTGCAGCTATGGAACCCTGACCTGTTCACCTGGTCGTGCTGCTGCTCCAGTTTCAACTGTTCTGCCTGCAGCTAGGGAACCCTGACCTGTTCACCTGGTCATGCTGCTGCTCAGTTTCAGTTGAAACTGGAGCAGCAGCACAGTCAAGTGGACCGGGGACAGCAAGGAGTCATCATGTCAGGTAGTCCTGGGGCACGGTCCTAGGGCTCAGGTCCTCCGAGAGAGAGAAAGAAAGAGAGAGAATTAGAGAGAGCATATGTGGGGTGGCCCGTCTTCTGGCTGTGCCGGGTGGAGATTATAACAGAACATGGCCAAGATGTTCAAATGTTCATAAATGACCAGCATGGTCGAATAATAGTAAGGCAGAACAGTTGAAACTGGAGCAGCAGCATGGCCAGGTGGACTGGGGACAGCAAGGAGTCATCATGTCAGGTAGTCCTGGGGCATGGTCCTAGGGCTCAGGTCCTCCGAGAGAGAGAAAGAAAGAAGGAGAGAATTAGAGAATGCACACTTAGATTCACACAGGACACCGAATAGGACAGGAGAAGTACTCCAGATATAACAAACTGACCCTAGCCCCCGACACAAACTACTGCAGCATAAATACTGGAGGCTGAGACAGGAGGGGACAGGAGACACTGTGGCCCCATCCGAGGACACCCCGGACAGGGCCAAACAGGAAGGATATAACCCCACCCACTTTGCCAAAGCACAGCCCCCACACCACTAGAGGGATATCTTCAACCACTAACTTACCATCCTGAGACAAGGCTGAGTATAGCCCACAAAGATCTCCGCCACGGCACAGCCCAAGTGGGGGGCGCCAACCCAGACAGGATGACCACAACAGTGAATCAACCCACTCAGGTGACGCACCCCCTGCAGGGGTTATATATGATTATTTCCTAATGCAGTGAGTTGATGATGATTATTTCCTAATGCAGTGAGTTGATGATTATATCCTAGTGCAGTGAGTTGATGATTATATCCTAGTGCAGTGAGTTGATGAGATCTTGTTGCAGTTTGAGCCTGCAGTTCATTCCGTCAGTCTGGTGTGTTTTACGAAACCAAATGATTTCCATACGTGTTGATGTTGGTTGTCGTAGGAATAAAATATATAATAATAATAATATAATAATATAATATATGCCATTTAGCTGACGCTTTTATCCAAAGCGACTTACAGTCATGTGTGCATACATTTTACGTATGGGTGGTCCCGGGAATCGAACCCACTACCCTGGCGTTACAAGCGCCATGCTCTACCAACTGAGCCACAGAAGGACCACATAAAACAGGAGACGTTTATACTGATGTATTTGAGGAGATAGTGATTCCAATGCAGAGTTATTAACGGTGACAAACAGACAACCCTGTGGTCAATCTTAGAACGGGAACGTGTTCTATGTTCCGTCCATGGAAGCACAGATGCTGTTCTATGTTCCGTCCATGGAAGCACAGATGCTGTTCTATGTTCCGTCCACGGAAGCACAGATGCTGTTCTATGTTCCGTCCATGGAAGCACAGATGCTGTTCTATGTTCCGTCCACGGAAGCACAGATGCTGTTCTATGTTCCGTCCACGGAAGCACAGATGCTGTTCTATGTTCCGTCCATGGAAGCACAGATGCTGTTCTATGTTCCGTCCATGGAAGCACAGATGCTGTTCTATGTTCCGTCCATGGAAGCACAGATGCTGTTCTATGTTCTGTCCATGGAAGCACAGATGCTGTTCTATGTTCTGTCCATGGAAGCACAGATGCTGTTCTATGTTCTGTCCATGGAAGCACAGATGCTGTTCTATGTTCCGTCCACGGAAGCACAGATGCTGTTCTATGTTCCGTCCATGGAAGCACAGATGCTGTTCTATGTTCCGTCCATGGAAGCACAGATGCTGTTCTATGTTCCGTCCACGGAAGCACAGATGCTGTTCTATGTTCCGTCCACGGAAGCACAGATGCTGTTCTATGTTCCGTCCACGGAAGCACAGATGCTGTTCTATGTTCCGTCCCATGGAAGCACAGATGCTGTTCTATGTTCCGTCCCATGGAAGCACAGATGCTGTTCTATGTTCCGTCCACGGAAGCACAGATGCTGTTCTATGTTCCGTCCATGGAAGCACAGATGCTGTTCTATGTTCCGTCCATGGAAGCACAGATGCTGTTCTATGTTCTGTCCATGGAACCACAGATGCTGTTCTATGTTCCGTCCATGGAAGCACAGATGCTGTTCTATGTTCCGTCCATGGAAGCACAGATGCTGTTCTATGTTCCGTCCATGGAAGCACAGATGCTGTTCTATGTTCCGTCCATGGAAGCACAGATGCTGTTCTATGTTCCGTCCATGGAAGCACAGATGCTGTTCTATGTTCCGTCCATGGAAGCACAGATGCTGTTCTATGTTCCGTCCATGGAAGCACAGATGCTGTTCTATGTTCCGTCCATGGAAGCACAGATGTAGTTCTATGGTTCTATTCTTCAAAACTAAGATGTCAAATGGAGGGGAAAGGAAAGCGGGATACCTAGTCAGTTGTACAACTGAAATGTGTCTTCTGCATTTAACCCCTCTGAATCAGAGAGGTGCAGGGGGTCTTTCTTAATCGACATCTACGTCTACGGGCAACCGGGGACCTTGTCATCTCGGGGATTCGATCCAGCAACCTTTCCGGTTACTGGCCCAACGCTCTAACCACTAGGGTCTGTTGAGGTGAGACCTCATAGTAGATGCTTTAAAGGGAAACAACCTCACATTCATTATCTCCAGCGTCAAACCGGTGAATATACCTGTACACGTGTGTAAAACGGGAAACATTTATATATTTAATTTGAAGAAAATAACGTTAAAAGTTTTGCCTGATGACATCATCAAAATACACACTTCCTGTCCACTGTGTTCCCAGAGGGCCGTATCTCTATGTTACAGCACGTGTTGACGGTTAACGCACTGAAGACAGAGTCGACTTCCTGTTGTAATTAGCTATCTGACACCTGTGTGTAAACAGAACACAAACCTGTTGTCACTGGAAAATACTGTTGGCTGCAACTGTGTTAAAACCGGTTAAAACTAACCCTAACCATATAGAAGGTGTGTGTTTAACAAGGCCTGGGAGTATCTACGCTGCAGTAGTCTCTGTGCCGGGGAGATAGGGTCAGTCTGTTATATGTGTGTTTAACAGAAGGCCTGGCAGTATCTACGCTGCAGTAGTCTCTGTGCCGGGGAGATAGGGTCAGTCTGTTATATCTGGTGTAATTCTCCTGTCTCATCTGGTGTGCTGTGTGAATATAATTATACTCCCTCTAATTCTCTCTCTCACTCCCCACCCGGAGGACCTGATCCCTAGGACCATGCCTCAGGACTACCTGGCCTGATGACTCCATGCTGTCCCCAGTCCACCTGGTCGTGCTGCTGCTCCAGTTTCAACTGTTCTGCCTGCGGCTATGGAACCCTGACCTGTTCACCTGGTCATGCTGCTGCTCCAGTTTCAACTGTTCTGCCTGCAGCTATGGAACCCTGACCTGTTCACCTGGTCATGCTGCTGCTCCAGTTTCAACTGTTCTGCCTGCAGCTATGGAACCCTGACCTGTTCACCTGGTCGTGCTGCTGCTCCAGTTTCAACTGTTCTGCCTGCAGCTAGGGAACCCTGACCTGTTCACCTGGTCGTGCTGCTGCTCCAGTTTCAACTGTTCTGCCTGCGGCTAGGGAACCCTGACCTGTTCACCTGGTCATGCTGCTGCTCCAGTTTCAACTGTTCTGCCTGCGGCTATGGAACCCTGACCTGTTCACCTGGTCATGCTGCTGCTCCAGTTTCAACTGTTCTGCCTGCGGCTATGGAACCCTGACCTGTTCACCTGGTCATGCTGCTGCTCCAGTTTCAACTGTTCTGCCTGCAGCTAGGGAACCCTGACCTGTTCACCTGGTCATGCTGCTGCTCCAGTTTCAACTGTTCTGCCTGCAGCTAGGGAACCCTGACCTGTTCACCTGGTCATGCTGCTGCTCCAGTTTCAACTGTTCTGCCTGCGGCTAGGGAACCCTGACCTGTTCACCTGGTCGTGCTGCTGCTCCAGTTTCAACTGTTCTGCCTGCGGCTATGGAACCCTGACCTGTTCACCTGGTCATGCTGCTGCTCCAGTTTCAACTGTTCTGCCTGCAGCTATGGAACCCTGACCTGTTCACCTGGTCATGCTGCTGCTCCAGTTTCAACTGTTCTGTCTGCAGCTATGGAACCCTGACCTGTTCACCTGGTCATGCTGCTGCTCCAGTTTCAACTGTTCTGCCTGCAGCTATGGAACCCTGACCTGTTCACCTGGTCATGCTGCTGCTCCAGTTTCAACTGTTCTGCCTGCAGCTATGGAACCCTGACCTGTCCACCTGGTCATGCTGCTGCTCCAGTTTCAACTGTTCTGCCTGCAGCTAGGGAACCCTGACCTGTTCACCTGGTCATGCTGCTGCTCCAGTTTCAACTGTTCTGCCTGCAGCTATGGAACCCTGACCTGTCCACCTGGTCATGCTGCTGCTCCAGTTTCAACTGTTCTGCCTGCAGCTATGGAACCCTGACCTGTTCACCTGGTCATGCTGCTGCTCAGTTTCAACTGTTCTGCCTGCGGCTATGGAACCCTGACCTGTTCACCTGGTCATGCTGCTGCTCCAGTTTCAACTGTTCTGCCTGCAGCTATGGAACCCTGACCTGTCCACCTGGTCGTGCTGCTGCTCCAGTTTCAACTGTTCTGCCTGCAGCTATGGAACCCTGACCTGTTCACCTGGTCATGCTGCTGCTCAGTTTCAGTTGAAACTGGAGCAGCAGCACAGTCAAGTGGACCGGGGACAGCAAGGAGTCATCATGTCAGGTAGTCCTGGGGCACGGTCCTAGGGCTCAGGTCCTCCGAGAGAGAGAAAGAAAGAGAGAATTAGAGAGAGCATATGTGGGGTGGCCCGTCCTCTTCTGGCTGTGCCGGGTGGAGATTATAACAGAACATGGCCAAGATGTTCAAATGTTCATAAATGACCAGCATGGTCGAATAATAGTAAGGCAGAACAGTTGAAACTGGAGCAGCAGCATGGCCAGGTGGACTGGGGACAGCAAGGAGTCATCATGTCAGGTAGTCCTGGGGCATGGTCCTAGGGCTCAGGTCCTCCGAGAGAGAGAAAGAAAGAAGGAGAGAATTAGAGAATGCACACTTAGATTCACACAGGACACCGAATAGGACAGGAGAAGTACTCCAGATATAACAAACTGACCCTAGCCCCCCGACACAAACTACTGCAGCATAAATACTGGAGGCTGAGACAGGAGGGGACAGGAGACACTGTGGCCCCATCCGAGGACACCCCCGGACAGGGCCAAACAGGAAGGATATAACCCCACCCACTTTGCCAAAGCACAGCCCCCACACCACTAGAGGGATATCTTCAACCACCAACTTACCATCCTGAGACAAGGCTGAGTATAGCCCACAAAGATCTCCGCCACGGCACAGCCCAAGTGGGGGGCGCCAACCCAGACAGGATGACCACAACAGTGAATCAACCCACTCAGGTGACGCACCCCCTGCAGGGGGTTATATATGATTATTTCCTAATGCAGTGAGTTGATGATGATTATTTCCTAATGCAGTGAGTTGATGATTATATCCTAGTGCAGTGAGTTGATGATTATATCCTAGTGCAGTGAGTTGATGAGATCTTGTTGCAGTTTGAGCCTGCAGTTCATTCCGTCAGTCTGGTGTGTTTTACGAAACCAAATGATTTCCATACGTGTTGATGTTGGTTGTCGTAGGAATAAAATATATAATAATAATAATATAATAATATAATATATGCCATTTAGCTGACGCTTTTATCCAAAGCGACTTACAGTCATGTGTGCATACATTTTACGTATGGGTGGTCCCGGGAATCGAACCCACTACCCTGGCGTTACAAGCGCCATGCTCTACCAACTGAGCCACAGAAGGACCACATAAAACAGGAGACGTTTATACTGATGTATTTGAGGAGATAGTGATTCCAATGCAGAGTTATTAACGGTGACAAACAGACAACCCTGTGGTCAATCTTAGAACGGGAACGTGTTCTATGTTCCGTCCATGGAAGCACAGATGCTGTTCTATGTTCCGTCCATGGAAGCACAGATGCTGTTCTATGTTCCGTCCATGGAAGCACAGATGCTGTTCTATGTTCCGTCCATGGAAGCACAGATGCTGTTCTATGTTCCGTCCACGGAAGCACAGATGCTGTTCTATGTTCCGTCCACGGAAGCACAGATGCTGTTCTATGTTCCGTCCATGGAAGCACAGATGCTGTTCTATGTTCCGTCCATGGAAGCACAGATGCTGTTTTATGTTCCGTCCATGGAAGCACAGATGCTGTTCTATGTTCTGTCCATGGAAGCACAGATGCTGTTCTATGTTCCGTCCATGGAAGCACAGATGCTGTTCTATGTTCCGTCCATGGAAGCACAGATGCTGTTCTATGTTCCGTCCACGGAAGCACAGATGCTGTTCTATGTTCCGTCCACGGAAGCACAGATGCTGTTCTATGTTCCGTCCATGGAAGCACAGATGCTCTTCTATGTTCCGTCCACGGAAGCACAGATGCTGTTCTATGTTCCGTCCCTGGAAGCACAGATGCTGTTCTATGTTCCGTCCACGGAAGCACAGATGCTGTTCTATGTTCCGTCCCATGGAAGCACAGATGCTGTTCTATGTTCCGTCCAAGGAAGCACAGATGCTCTTCTATGTTCCGTCCATGGAAGCACAGATGCTGTTCTATGTTCCGTCCACGGAAGCACAGATGCTGTTCTATGTTCTGTCCCATGGAAGCACAGATGCTGTTCTATGTTCTGTCCCATGGAAGCACAGATGCTGTTCTATGTTCCGTCCATGGAAGCACAGATGCTGTTCTATGTTCCGTCCATGGAAGCACAGATGCTGTTCTATGTTCCGTCCATGGAAGCACAGATGCTGTTCTATGTTCCGTCCATGGAAGCACAGATGCTGTTCTATGTTCCGTCCATGGAAGCACAGATGCTGTTCTATGTTCCGTCCATGGAAGCACAGATGCTGTTCTATGTTCCGTCCATGGAAGCACAGATGCTGTTCTATGTTCCGTCCATGGAAGCACAGATGTAGTTCTATGGTTCTATTCTTCAAAACTAAGATGTCAAATGGAGGGGAAAGGAAAGCGGGATACCTAGTCAGTTGTACAACTGAAATGTGTCTTCTGCATTTAACCCCTCTGAATCAGAGAGGTGCAGGGGGTCTTTCTTAATCGACATCTACGTCTACGGGCAACCGGGGACCTTGTCATCTCGGGGATTCGATCCAGCAACCTTTCCGGTTACTGGCCCAACGCTCTAACCACTAGGGTCTGTTGAGGTGAGACCTCATAGTAGATGCTTTAAAGGGAAACAACCTCACATTCATTATCTCCAGCGTCAAACCGGTGAATATACCTGTACACGTGTGTAAAACGGGAAACATTTATATATTTAATTTGAAGAAAATAACGTTAAAAAGTTCTGCCTGATGACATCATCAAAATACACACTTCCTGTCCACTGTGTTCCCAGAGGGCCGTATCTCTATGTTACAGCACGTGTTGACGGTTAACGCACTGAAGACAGAGTCGACTTCCTGTTGTAATTAGCTATCTGACACCTGTGTGTAAACAGAACACAAACCTGTTGTCACTGGAAAATACTGTTGGCTGCAACTGTGTTAAAACCGGTTAAAACTAACCCTAACCATATAGAAGGTGTGTGTTTAACAAGGCCTGGGAGTATCTACGCTGCAGTAGTCTCTGTGCCGGGAGATAGGGTCAGTCTGTTATATGTGTGTTTAACAGAAGGCCTGGCAGTATCTACGCTGCAGTAGTCTCTGTGCCGGGGAGATAGGGTCAGTCTGTTATATCTGGTGTAATTCTCCTGTCTCATCTGGTGTGCTGTGTGAATATAATTATACTCCCTCTAATTCTCTCTCTCACTCCCCACCCGGAGGACCTGATCCCTAGGACCATGCCTCAGGACTACCTGGCCTGATGACTCCATGCTGTCCCCAGTCCACCTGGTCGTGCTGCTGCTCCAGTTTCAACTGTTCTGCCTGCAGCTATGGAACCCTGACCTGTTCACCTGGTCATGCTGCTGCTCCAGTTTCAACTGTTCTGCCTGCAGCTAGGGAACCCTGACCTGTTCACCTGGTCATGCTGCTGCTCCAGTTTCAACTGTTCTGCCTGCGGCTATGGAACCCTGACCTGTTCACCTGGTCATGCTGCTGCTCCAGTTTCAACTGTTCTGCCTGCAGCTAGGGAACCCTGACCTGTTCACCTGGTCGTGCTGCTGCTCCAGTTTCAACTGTTCTGCCTGCGGCTAGGGAACCCTGACCTGTCCACCTGGTCATGCTGCTGCTCCAGTTTCAACTGTTCTGCCTGCAGCTAGGGAACCCTGACCTGTTCACCTGGTCATGCTGCTGCTCCAGTTTCAACTGTTCTGCCTGCGGCTATGGAACCCTGACCTGTTCACCTGGTCATGCTGCTGCTCCAGTTTCAACTGTTCTGCCTGCGGCTATGGAACCCTGACCTGTTCACCTGGTCATGCTGCTGCTCCAGTTTCAACTGTTCTGCCTGCGGCTAGGGAACCCTGACCTGTTCACCTGGTCATGCTGCTGCTCCAGTTTCAACTGTTCTGCCTGCGGCTATGGAACCCTGACCTGTTCACCTGGTCGTGCTGCTGCTCCAGTTTCAACTGTTCTGCCTGCGGCTATGGAACCCTGACCTGTTCACCTGGTCATGCTGCTGCTCCAGTTTCAACTGTTCTGCCTGTAGCTATGGAACCCTGACCTGTTCACCTGGTCATGCTGCTGCTCCAGTTTCAACTGTTCTGTCTGCAGCTATGGAACCCTGACCTGTTCACCTGGTCATGCTGCTGCTCCAGTTTCAACTGTTCTGCCTGCAGCTATGGAACCCTGACCTGTTCACCTGGTCATGCTGCTGCTCCAGTTTCAACTGTTCTGCCTGCAGCTATGGAACCCTGACCTGTCCACCTGGTCATGCTGCTGCTCCAGTTTCAACTGTTCTGCCTGCAGCTATGGAACCCTGACCTGTCCACCTGGTCATGCTGCTGCTCCAGTTTCAACTGTTCTGCCTGCAGCTATGGAACCCTGACCTGTCCACCTGGTCATGCTGCTGCTCCAGTTTCAACTGTTCTGCCTGCAGCTATGGAACCCTGACCTGTTCACCTGGTCATGCTGCTGCTCCAGTTTCAACTGTTCTGCCTGCGGCTATGGAACCCTGACCTGTTCACCTGGTCATGCTGCTGCTCCAGTTTCAACTGTTCTGCCTGCAGCTATGGAACCCTGACCTGTCCACCTGGTCGTGCTGCTGCTCCAGTTTCAACTGTTCTGCCTGCAGCTATGGAACCCTGACCTGTTCACCTGGTCATGCTGCTGCTCCAGTTTCAACTGTTCTGCCTGCGCCTATGGAACCCTGACCTGTTCACCTGGTCGTGCTGCTGCTCCAGTTTCAACTGTTCTGCCTGCAGCTATGGAACCCTGACCTGTTCACCTGGTCGTGCTGCTGCTCCAGTTTCAACTGTTCTGCCTGCGGCTATGGAACCCTGACCTGTTCACCGGACGTGTCACACACGTCTCCAGACTCAATCATCAAATTTGCAGACGACACAACAGTAGTAGAGGCCTGATTACCAACAACGAGACGGTCCTACAGGGAGGAGGTGAGGGCCTTGGTGGGAGTGGTGCCAGGGAAATAACCTCCCTCTCAACGTCAACAAAACCAAGGAGCTGATTGTGGACTTCAGGAGACGGCAGGGAGTGCCACCCCCCCCCCATCCACATCGATGGGGCCGCAGTGGAGAAGGTGAGGGCCTTGGTGGAGTAACCTCTCTCTCAACATCAACAAAACCAAGGAGCTGATTGTGGACTGATTGTGGACTTCGTCATTCTTACTTGCACCTACAGTCCATACCTTTTTCACTTCACGGAGAGTTTAGTTGTAGCAGGGTGTTTGTTGCGTTCCCTCTTCATAGAGGCGTGCGTAACAGTGTGTTATACTATATGCTCATTAGAAAAAAACGACTATTGGAGGTGTGTTCCAGTCTTCAGTCAAGGGGGTGTGTTCCAGTCTTCAGTCTTGGAGGTGTGTTCCAGTCTTCAGTCTTGGAGGTGTGTTCGAGTCTTCAGTCTTGGAGGTGTGTTCCTGTCTTCAGTCTTGGAGGTGTGTTCCAGTCTTCAGTCTTGGAGGTGTGTTCCAGTCTTCAGTCTTGGAGGTGTGTTCCAGTCTTCAGTCTTGGAGGTGTGTTCCAGTCTTCAGTCTTGGAGGTGTGTTCCAGTCTTCAGTCTTGGAGGTGTGTTCCAGTCTTCAGTCTTGGAGGTGTGTTCCAGTCTTCAGTCTTGGAGGTGTGTTCCAGTCTTCAGTCTTGGAGGTGTGTTCCAGTCTTCAGTCTTGGAGGTGTGTTCCAGTCTTCAGTCTTGGAGGTGTGTTCCAGTCTTCAGTCTTGGAGGTGTGTTCCAGTCTTCAGTCTTGGAGGTGTGTTCCAGTCTTCAGTCTTGGAGGTGTGTTCCAGTCTTCAGTCTTGGAGGTGTGTTCCAGTCTTCAGTCTTGGAGGTGTGTTCCAGTCTTCAGTCTTGGAGGTGTGTTCCAGTCTTCAGTCAAGGGGGTGTGTTCCAGTCTTCAGTCTTGGAGGTGTGTTCCAGTCTTCAGTCTTGGAGGTGTGTTCCAGTCTTCAGTCTTGGAGGTGTGTTCCAGTCTTCAGTCAAGGGGGTGTGTTCCAGTCTTCAGTCTTGGAGGTGTGTTCCAGTCTTCAGTCTTGGAGGTGTGTTCCAGTCTTCAGTCTTGGAGGTGTGTTCCAGTCTTCAGTCTTGGAGGTGTGTTCCAGTCTTCAGTCTTGGAGGTGTGTTCCAGTCTTCAGTCTTGGAGGTGTGTTCCAGTCTTCAGTCTTGGTGTTCCAGTCTTCAGGTGTGTTCCAGTCTTCAGTCTTGGAGGTGTGTTCCAGTCTTCAGTCTTGGAGGTGTGTTCCAGTCTTCAGTCTTGGAGGTGTGTTCCAGTCTTCAGTCTTGGAGGTGTGTTCCAGTCTTCAGTCTTGGAGGTGTGTTCCTGTCTTCAATCTTGGAGGTGTGTTCCAGTCTTCAGTCTTGGAGGTGTGTTCCAGTCTTCAGTCTTGGAGGTGTGTTCCTGTCTTCAGTCTTGGAGGTGTGTTCCAGTCTTCAGTCTTGGAGGTGTGTTCATGTCTTCAGTCTTGGAGGTGTGTTCCAGTCTTCAGTCTTGGAGGTGTGTTCCAGTCTTCAGTCAAGGGGGTGTGTTCCAGTCTTCAGTCAAGGGGGTGTGTTTCCTGACCGATGAGCCACTGTATACGCGGAAACCTATTTCACTTCCTCAAAATCCCCAGAATGAATCTAAATAAATTCCATTAAATCTGTGATTCATTTTGATATTTTGGCCGAGGATGTTTCAGTCGTGCAATTGTCCGTAGCTTTAGGTGTTTGGTGCAGCGTTTGTCAAGTTTAAAAAACGTGTTGTAAAACAGTCAGAGCTGCTGGTCAGCTCTGTCTCACGGTCTGTGGCAGAGATCATCAACTAGGCTCTGTCTCACGGTCTGTGGCAGAGATCATCAACTAGATTCTGTCTCACGGTCTGTGGCAGAGATCATCAACTAGATTCTGTCTCACGGTCTGTGGCAGAGATCATCAACTAGATTCTGTCTCACGGTCTGTGGCAGAGATCATCAACTAGATTCTGTCTCACGGTCTGTGGCAGAGATCATCAACTAGATTCTGTCTCACGGTCTGTGGCAGAGATCATCAACTAGATTCTGTCTCACGGTCTGTGGCAGAGATCATCAACTAGATTCTGTCTCACGGTCTGTGGCAGAGATCATCAACTAGGTTCTGTCTCACGGTCTGTGGCAGAGATCATCAACTAGGTTCTGTCTCACGGTCTGTGGCAGAGATCATCAACTAGATTCTGTCTCACGGTCTGTGGCAGAGATCATCAACTAGGCTCTGTCTCACGGTCTGTGGCAGAGATCATCAACTAGGCTCTGTCTCACGGTCTGTGGCAGAGATCATCAACTAGATTCTGTCTCACGGTCTGTGGCAGAGATCATCAACTAGATTCTGTCTCACGGTCTGTGGCAGAGATCATCAACTAGATTCTGTCTCACGGTCTGTGGCAGAGATCATCAACTAGATTCTGTCTCACGGTCTGTGGCAGAGATCATCAACTAGATTCAGCCGGTGGATGATTTCTTCTGGAGTGGATGATCGGGGGGCCGGAGGACGATTACAAATATTTTGTAGACTGCAAAATTTGACCGCAAGAAGCCCAAACAGATATCTTATTTGACCAAAACATAATACTTTCAAACCTTGCTTACATTTGTCTACGATCACGTGTCTCTCTATTATACGTGGGAATACTTGGGAACAGATTTCTTAAATTAAAATCACTAGGAGCTGATTGGCTTGTGTGTTTGTACAGTCTTCAACAATGAGAATTAGACAGGAGAAACACCAAAATAAAACCACCGGCAGGTCAGATTCCACCTGCTGTTTGCCAGTTGGGGAACCCTGCTCTACTGCAACAGTTCATCCCATGTTAGTGGGCAGACGGACATTGTCAAATCAACTCTGTTTTTGACGAGACGGACTTCATGACCAAAATTATCCTATTTACACTTTGTAGTACATTTTGACATTAGGTCAACTGTTGCAGACTCGTATAGATTCCACACAGGCCGTTTTTCAAAGGGATTCGCTCTTTAAAAATCTGTCCCAATACCCTCACAACCACTTGTTTCAAAAACTCCAGCAAATGTAAGGTTTCGTCTTGTTAAAGGTTGGTGGCAGCTCAGTTACCACCAGTTTTAGAAGTACAAAACAGTTAATCTGAACCGTGTAGGGAAAGGGTATCATTCAGGACACAATGTTCCAGAGGCTCAGTCAACTCTGATACACAACTACACCTGCACTCTAGATGTCCTCAGATCATTACCCTCCAAACCTCTCTCTCACTCCAGATGTCCTCAGATCATTACCCTCCAAACCTCTCTGTCACTCCAGATGTCCTCAGATCATTACCCTCCAAACCTCTCTGTCACTCCAGATGTCCTCAGATCATTACCCTCCAAACCTCTCTGTCACTCCAGATGTCCTCAGATCATTACCCTCCAAACCTCTCTGTCCTCAGATCTCCAGATGTCCTCAGATCATTACCCTCCAAACCTCTCTGTCACTCCAGATGTCCTCAGATCATTACCCTCCAAACCTCTCTGTCACTCCAGATGTCCTCAGATCATTACCCTCCAAACCTCTCTGTCACTCCAGATGTCCTCAGATCATTACCCTCCAAACCTCTGTCACTCCAGATGTCCTCAGATCATTACCCTCCAAACCTCTCTGTCACTCCAGATGTCCTCAGATCATTACCTCCAAACCTCTCTGTCACTCCAGATGTCCTCAGATCATTACCCTCCAAACCTCTCTGTCACTCAGATGTCCTCAGATCATTACCCTCCAAACCTCTCTGTCACTCCAGATGTCCTCAGATCATTACCCTCCAAACCTCTCTGTCACTCCAGATGTCCAGATCATTACCCTCCAAACCTCTCTGTCACTCCAGATGTCCTCAGATCATTACCCTCCAAACCTCTCTGTCACTCCAGATGTCCTCAGATCATTACCCTCCAAACCTCTCTGTCACTCCAGATGTCCTCAGATCATTACCCTCCAAACCTCTCTGTCACTCCAGATGTCCTCAGATCATTACCCTCCAAACCTCTCTGTCACTCCAGATGTCCTCAGATCATTACCCTCCAAACCTCTCTCTCACTCCAGATGTCCTCAGATCATTACCCTCCAAACCTCTCTGTCACTCCAGATGTCCTCAGATCATTACCCTCCAAACCTCTCTGTCACTCCAGATGTCCTCAGATCATTACCCTCCAAACCTCTCTGTCACTCCAGATGTCCTCAGATCATTACCCTCCAAACCTCTCTGTCACTCCAGATGTCCTCAGATCATTACCCTCCAAACCTCTCTGATGTCAGATCTCCCAGATGTCCTCAGATCATTACCCTCCAAACCTCTCTGTCACTCCAGATGTCCTCAGATCATTACCCTCCAAACCTCTCTGTCACTCCAGATGTCCTCAGATCATTACCCTCCAAACCTCTCTGTCACTCCAGATGTCCTCAGATCATTACCCTCCAAACCTCTCTGTCACTCCAGATGTCCTCAGATCATTACCCTCCAAACCTCTCTGTCACTCCAGATGTCCTCAGATCATTACCCTCCAAACCTCTCTGTCACTCCAGATGTCCTCAGATCATTACCCTCCAAACCTCTCTGTCACTCCAGATGTCCTCAGATCATTACCCTCCAAACCTCTCTCTCACTCCAGATGTCCTCAGATCATTACCCTCCAAACCTCTCTGTCACTCCAGATGTCCTCAGATCATTACCCTCCAAACCTCTCTGTCACTCCAGATGTCCTCAGATCATTACCCTCCAAACCTCTCTGTCACTCCAGATGTCCTCAGATCATTACCCTCCAAACCTCTCTGTCACTCCAGATGTCCTCAGATCATTACCCTCCAAACCTCTCTGTCACTCCAGATGTCCTCAGATCATTACCCTCCAAACCTCTCTGTCACTCCAGATGTCCTCAGATCATTACCCTCCAAACCTCTCTCTCACTCCAGATGTCCTCAGATCATTACCCTCCAAACCTCTCTGTCACTCCAGATGTCCTCAGATCATTACCCTCCAAACCTCTCTGTCACTCCAGATGTCCTCAGATCATTACCCTCCAAACCTCTCTGTCACTCCAGATGTCCTCAGATCATTACCCTCCAAACCTCTCTCTCACTCCAGATGTCCTCAGATCATTACCCTCCAAACCTCTCTGTCACTCCAGATGTCCTCAGATCATTACCCTCCAAACCTCTCTCTCACTCCAGATGTCCTCAGATCATTACCCTCCAAACCTCTCTGTCACTCCAGATGTCCTCAGATTATTACCCTCCAAACCTCTCTCTCACTCCAGATGTCCTCAGATCATTACCCTCCAAACCTCTCTGATGTCCTCAGATCATTACCCTCCAAACCTCTCTGTCCTCCAGATGTCCTCAGATCATTACCCTCCAAACCTCTCTGTCACTCCAGATGTCCTCAGATCATTACCCTCCAAACCTCTCTGTCACTCAGATGTCCTCAGATCATTACCCTCCAAACCTCTCTGTCACTCCAGATGTCCTCAGATCATTACCCTCCAAACCTCTCTGTCACTCCAGATGTCCTCAGATCATTACCCTCCAAACCTCTCTCTCACTCCAGATGTCCTCAGATCATTACCCTCCAAACCTCTCTGTCACTCCAGATGTCCTCAGATCATTACCCTCCAAACCTCTCTGTCACTCCAGATGTCCTCAGATCATTACCCTCCAAACCTCTCTGTCACTCCAGATGTCCTCAGATCATTACCCTCCAAACCTCTCTGTCACTCCAGATGTCCTCAGATCATTACCCTCCAAACCTCTCTCATTACACAAACCTCCAGATGTCCTCAGATCATTACCCTCCAAACCTCTCTGTCACTCCAGATGTCCTCAGATCATTACCCTCCAAACCTCTCTGTCACTCCAGATGTCCTCAGATCATTACCCTCCAAACCTCTCTGTCACTCCAGATGTCCTCAGATCATTACCCTCCAAACCTCTCTGTCACTCCAGATGTCCTCAGATCATTACCCTCCAAACCTCTCTGTCACTCCAGATGTCCTCAGATCATTACCCTCCAAACCTCTCTGTCACTCCAGATGTCCTCAGATCATTACCCTCCAAACCTCTCTGTCACTCCAGATGTCCTCAGATCATTACCCTCCAAACCTCTCTGTCACTCCAGATGTCCTCAGATCATTACCCTCCAAACCTCTCTGTCACTCCAGATGTCCTCAGATCATTACCCTCCAAACCTCTCTGTCACTCCAGATGTCCTCAGATCATTACCCTCCAAACCTCTCTGTCACTCCAGATGTCCTCAGATCATTACCCTCCAAACCTCTCTGTCACTCCAGATGTCCTCAGATCATTACCCTCCAAACCTCTCTGTCACTCCAGATGTCCTCAGATCATTACCCTCCAAACCTCTCTCTCACTCCAGATGTCCTCAGATCATTACCCTCCAAACCTCTCTCTCACTCCAGATGTCCTCAGATCATTACCCTCCAAACCTCTCTCTCACTCCAGATGTCCTCAGATCATTACCCTCCAAACCTCTCTGTCACTCCAGATGTCCTCAGATCATTACCCTCCAAACCTCTCTCTCACTCCAGATGTCCTCAGATCATTACCCTCCAAACCTCTCTGTCACTCCAGATGTCCTCAGATCATTACCCTCCAAACCTCTCTCTCACTCCAGATGTCCTCAGATCATTACCCTCCAAACCTCTCTCTCTCACTCCAGATGTCCTCAGATCATTACCCTCCAAACCTCTCTGTCACTCCAGATGTCCTCAGATCATTACCCTCCAAACCTCTCTGTCACTCCAGATGTCCTCAGATCATTACCCTCCAAACCTCTCCAATGTCACTCCAGATGTCCTCAGATCATTACCCTCCAAACCTCTCTGTCACTCCAGATGTCCTCAGATCATTACCCTCCAAACCTCTCTCTCACTCCAGATGTCCTCAGATCATTACCCTCCAAACCTCTCTGTCACTCCAGATGTCCTCAGATCATTACCCTCCAAACCTCTCTGTCACTCCAGATGTCCTCAGATCATTACCCTCCAAACCTCTCTGTCACTCCAGATGTCCTCAGATCATTACCCTCCAAACCTCTCTCTCACTCCAGATGTCCTCAGATCATTACCCTCCAAACCTCTCTCTCACTCCAGATGTCCTCAGATCATTACCCTCCAAACCTCTCTCTCACTGCAGATGTCCTCAGATCATTACCCTCCAAACCTCTCTCTCACTCCAGATGTCCTCAGATCATTACCCTCCAAACCTCTCTGTCACTCCAGATGTCCTCAGATCATTACCCTCCAAACCTCTCTGTCACTCCAGATGTCCTCAGATCATTACCCTCCAAACCTCTCTCTCACAGATGTCCTCAGATCATTACCCTCCAAACCTCTCTCTCACTCCAGATGTCCTCAGATCATTACCCTCCAAACCTCTCTCTCACTCCAGATGTCCTCAGATCATTACCCTCCAAACCTCTCTGTCACTCCAGATGTCCTCAGATCATTACCCTCCAAACCTCTCTCTCACTCCAGATGTCCTCAGATCATTACCCTCCAAACCTCTCTCTCACTCCAGATGTCCTCAGATCATTACCCTCCAAACCTCTCTCTCACTCCAGATGTCCTCAGATCATTACCCTCCAAACCTCTCTGTCACTCCAGATGTCCTCAGATCATTACCCTCCAAACCTCTCTCTCACTCCAGATGTCCTCAGATCATTACCCTCCAAACCTCTCTGTCACTCCAGATGTCCTCAGATCATTACCCTCCAAACCTCTCTGTCACTCCAGATGTCCTCAGATCATTACCCTCCAAACCTCTCTGTCACTCCAGATGTCCTCAGATCATTACCCTCCAAACCTCTCTCTCACTCCAGATGTCCTCAGATCATTACCCTCCAAACCTCTCTGTCACTCCAGATGTCCTCAGATCATTACCCTCCAAACCTCTCTGTCACTCCAGATGTCCTCAGATCATTACCCTCCAAACCTCTCTCTCACTCCAGATGTCCTCAGATCATTACCCTCCAAACCTCTCTGTCACTCCAGATGTCCTCAGATCATTACCCTCCAAACCTCTCTCCCACTCCAGATGTCCTCAGATCATTACCCTCCAAACCTCTCTCTCACTCCAGATGTCCTCAGATCATTACCCTCCAAACCTCTCTCTCACTCCAGATGTCCTCAGATCATTACCCTCCAAACCTCTCTCTCACTCCAGATGTCCTCAGATCATTACCCTCCAAACCTCTCACACACCTCTTTCTCACTCCAGATGTCCTCCAAACCTCTCTCACACACATCTCTCTCACTCCAGATATCTTCACATCGTTACTCTACAAAGCCCTCACACACCTCTCTATCTCACGTGCGTCAGCACCTCTCCTGGTCCAACTCAGGGTTCTGGTCACTAGGCAGGAAGCATCAGCACCTCTCCTGGTTCAACTCAGGGTTCTGTTCACTAGGCAGGAAGCATCAGCACCTCTCCTGGTCCAACTCAGGGTTCTGGTCACGATGCAGGAGATCAGCCCTCTCCTGGTCCAACTCAGGGTTCTGTTCACTAGGCAGAAGCCTCAGCACCTTTCCTGGTCCAACTCAGGGTTCTGTTCACTAGACAGATGTCCTCAGCACCTCCCTGGTCCAACCAGGGTTCTGGTCACTAGGCAGATGTCATCAGCACCTCTCCTGGTCCAACTCAGGGTTCTGTCACTAGGCAGCACCTCTCCTGGTCAACTCAGGGTTCTGTCACGAGGCAGAAGCATCAGCACCTCTCCTGGTCCAACTCTTCTGTTCACTAGGCAGGAAGCATCAGCACCTCTCCTGGTCCAACTCAGGGTTCTGTTCACTAGACAGGAAGCATCAGCACTCTCCTGGTCCAACTCAGGGTTCTGGTCACTAGGCAGGAAGCATCAGCACCTCTCCTGGTCCAACTCAGGGTTCTGTTCACTAGACAGGAAGCATTAGCACCTCTCCTGGTTCAACTCAGGGTTCTGTTCACTAGGCAGCACCTCTCCTGGTCCAACTCAGGGTTCTGTTCACTAGGCAGCACCTCTCCTGGTCCAACTCAGGGTTCTGTTCACTAGGCAGCACCTCTCCTGGTCCAACTCAGGGTTCTGTTCACTAGGCAGCACCTCTCCTGGTCCAACTCAGGGTTCTGTTCACTAGGCAGCACCTCTCCTGGTCCAACTCAGGGTTCTGTTCACTAGGCAGCACCTCTCCTGGTCCAACTCAGGGTTCTGTTCACTAGGCAGCACCTCTCCTGGTCCAACTCAGGGTTCTGTTCACTAGGCAGCACCTCTCCTGGTCCAACTCAGGGTTCTGTTCACTAGGCAGCACCTCTCCTGGTCCAACTCAGGGTTCTGTTCACTAGGCAGCCCCTCTCCTGGTCCAACTCAGGGTTCTGTTCACTAGGCAGCCCCTCTCCTGGTCCAACTCAGGGTTCTGTTCACTAGGCAGCACCTGTCCTGGTCCAACTCAGGGTTCTGTTCACTAGGCAGCCCCTCTCCTGGTCCAACTCAGGGTTCTGTTCACTAGGCAGCACCTCTCCTGGTCCAACTCAGGGTTCTGTTCACTAGGCAGCACCTCTCCTGGTCCAACTCAGGGTTCTGTTCACTAGGCAGCCCCTCTCCTGGTCCAACTCAGGGTTCTGTTCACTAGGCAGCACCTCTCCTGGTCCAACTCAGGGTTCTGTTCACTAGGCAGCACCTCTCCTGGTCCAACTCAGGGTTCTGTTCACTAGGCAGCCCCTCTCCTGGTCCAACTCAGGGTTCTGTTCACTAGGCAGCCCCTCTCCTGGTCCAACTCAGGGTTCTGTTCACTAGGCAGCACCTCTCCTGGTCCAACTCAGGGTTCTGTTCACTAGGCAGCCCCTCTCCTGGTCCAACTCAGGGTTCTGTTCACTAGGCAGCCCCTCTCCTGGTCCAACTCAGGGTTCTGTTCACTAGGCAGCCCCTCTCCTGGTCCAACTCAGGGTTCTGTTCACTAGGCAGCCCCTCTCCTGGTCCAACTCAGGGTTCTGTTCACTAGGCAGCCCCTCTCCTGGTCCAACTCAGGGTTCTGTTCACTAGGCAGCACCTCTCCTGGTCCAACTCAGGGTTCTGTTCACTAGGCAGCACCTCTCCTGGTCCAACTCAGGGTTCTGTTCACTAGGCAGCACCTCTCCTGGTCCAACTCAGGGTTCTGTTCACTAGGCAGCCCCTCTCCTGGTCCAACTCAGGGTTCTGTTCACTAGGCAGCCCTCTCCTGGTCCAACTCAGGGTTCTGTTCACTAGGCAGCACCTCTCCTGGTCCAACTCAGGGTTCTGTTCACTAGGCAGCACCTCTCCTTGTCCAACTCAGGGTTCTGTTCACGAGGCAGCACCTCTCCTGGTCCAACTCAGGGTTCTGTTCACTAGGCAGCCCCTCTCCTGGTCCAACTCAGGGTTCTGTTCACTAGGCAGCCCCTCTCCTGGTCCAACTCAGGGTTCTGTTCACTAGGCAGCACCTCTCCTGGTCCAACTCAGGGTTCTGTTCACGAGGCAGCACCTCTCCTGGTCCAACTCAGGGTTCTGTTCACGAGGCAGGAAACAGAAGTGAACATTCAGAAAAGGCAGTGAACCGGGGAGGTACTATCTGAACTATCCATCGAATAAGAAACACTTTATTCCATTGCAAGATGTTTTGAAAAAAGGTTTGCTACAGTGTTCACGAATGAACTGGTCGAAGCCCCACGTCTCCCATCTGAACAGAGAGGACATGCTGATGGAGAGCAGCCGAGGATGTTTATTAGTTCAGGGAGGTTTTAGGAGGTATTAGCCTTGTCTTTACGGCATCGCCATCATTTGATGCTGATCAGGTTCATTTAGTAACCAAAAACAGTTAACATGGTCCTGATGTCTGAGCTAACAGCACTGTGTTCTCAATGGAAGCCTATTTCCCTACCAGGGCCCTGGTCAAAAGTAGTGCACTATGGAGGCAATAGGGTGCCATTTAAGATGAACACTAGATGTGTATCTGTTGTTCAAGCTGCACGCCAGGTAATGGAGGGGGGTCTGAGAGGACGAGGGACACACAGCCAGGTAATGGAGGGGGGGGGCTGTGTGACTGAAGACCAGATGTTGGTAATACCTCTGTTATGGTCTGTGCTTCTACTGGACAGTGGAGGGGGGGGGCTGAGAAGAGGACTAGGGACACACAGCCAGTCCTCACACATATTACCTTCTACTGGACAGTGGAGGGGGCTGAGAAGAGGACTAGGGACACACAGCCAGTCCTCATACAAATTACCTTCTACCGGACAGTGGAGGGGGGCTGAGAGGACTAGGGACACACAGCCAGTCCTCATACATATTACCTTCTACTGGACAGTGGAGGGGGTGCCTGAGAGGACTAGGGACACACAGCCAGTCCTCACACATATTACCTTCTACTGGACAGTGGAGGGGGCTGAGAGGACTAGGGACACACAGGGTCCTCACACAGCCAGTCCTCATACATACATATACCTTCTACTGGACAGTGGAGGGGAGAGGGACTAGGGACACACAGCCAGTCCTCATACATATTACCTTCTACTGGACAGTGGAGGGGGGCTGAGAGGACTAGGGACACACAGCCAGTCCTCATACATATTACCTTCTACTGGACAGTGGAGGGGGCTGAGAAGAGGACTAGGGACACACAGCCAGTCCTCATACATATTACCTTCTACTGGACAGTGGAGGGGGAGTGAGAAGAGGACTAGGGACACACAGCCAGTCTCATACAGGACAGTGGAGGGGGGCTGAGGGACAGGGACACAGCCAGTCCTCAGGACTAAGACACACAGCCAGTCCTCATACATATTACCTTCTACTGGACAGTGGGAGGGGGGCTGAACAGAAGAGGACTAGGGACACACAGCCAGTCCTCATACATATTACCTTCTACTGAACAGTGGAGGGGGCTGAGAGGACTTCACACATATTACCTTCTACTGGACAGTGGAGGGGGGCTGAGAAGAGGACTAGGGACATAAGCCAGTCCTCATACATATTACCTTCTACTGGACAGTGGAGGGGGGCTAACTGCTAGGGACACAAGTCCTCACACTAATTACCTTCTAGGACAGTGGAGGGGGTAATGAGAATGACAGGATAATATTACCTTCTGCTGGACAGTGGATGAGTGTCCTCATGCAATGGTAATGTAGGGGCAATGTGGGACAGGACTAGGGACACACAGCCAGTCCTCATACATATTACCTTCTACTGGACAGTGGAGGGCTGAGAGATAAGATGACTGGGATACACAGCCAGTCCTCATATGATTCTACTGGACAATGGAGGGGGGCTGAGAGGACTAGGGACACAATGCCAGTCCTCATACATATTACCTTCTACTGGACAGTGGAGGGGGCTGAATGGGACTAGGGACACACAGCCAGTCCTCATACATATTATTCTACTGACAGTGGAGGTGTAGATGAGGATAATGTACACACAGGTCCTCATAATGAACAGTGGAGGGCTGTAGATAATGGAGGGGGCTAATGTAGGGACACACAGCCAGTCCTCATACATATTACCTTCTACTAACAGTGGAGGATGAGAGGACTAGGGACACACAGCCAGTCCTCATACATAACCTTCTACTGAAACAGTGGAGGGGGATGCTGGAGGACTACACAGCCAGTCCTCATACATATTACCTTCTACTGGACAGTGGAGGGGGGCTGAAGAGGACTGGGACACACAGCCAGTCCTCAGGACAGTGGAGGGGGCTGAGAAGAGGACTAGGGACACACAGCCAGTCCTCATACATATTACCTTCTACTGGACAGTGGAGTATGGCTGAGAAGAGGACTAGGGACACACAGCCAGTCCTCTCAGGACTGGAGGGGGGCTGACACACACAGCCAGTCCTCACACATATTACCTTCACTGAACAGTGGAGGGGGTAATGTAGGGTAATGTAGGACTAGATACATCAACATGATCCTCTCACTCATTACACCTGTTGGTGTGGATTGATGCAGGATAATGGAGGATAATGAAGAACAATGTAGGGTAATAAATGATAATGCAGGTTAATGTAAGATAATGTATGGTAATGTAGGATGATGAAGAGCAATGTGGGATAATGTTACTAATGCATAATGTATGGCAATGTGGGGCAATGTGAGTAATGTATGATAATGTATGGCAATGTAAGATAATGTAGGATAATGTATGGTGTGATGGGATAATGTAGGGTAATGTGCAGTAATGTATGGTAGTATAGGATAATGTAGGCAATGTTGGGCAATAAATACCTGATCAGTATCCAGGGTAATGTAGTAATTAGTATACATCAACATGATCCCTCTCTCATTACACCCTGTATTAACCTTCATGTGAGTTGTATACATAACATGATCCCTCTCTCATTACACCCTGTTTAACCTTCATGGCTTCCTCTAAATAACAACTTAAAACTCTATTACAGAAACCAATCTGTTTTCATACCAGTGAGTTGTGTACTAAATAGTGAGTTGTGTACTATATAGTGAGTTGTGTACTATATAGTGAGCTGTTTAAATCCTGCAGTTCCAGGGTTGTGTATTTAGTATTTATCATACCAGTGAGTTGTGTACTATATCGTGAGTTGTGTACTATATCGTGAGCCGTTTAAATCCTGATAGTTCAAAATAACTATAAATATACAAAACAACAAACGGAACGAGAAAACCTATCTGGTGAAACTACACAGAGACAGGAACAATCACCCACAAAATACACAGTGAAACCCAGGCTACCTAAATATGGTTCCCAATCAGAGACAACGAGAATCACCTGACTCTGATTGAGAACCGCCTCAGGCAGCCAAGCCTATGCAACACCCCTACTCAGCCGCAATCCCAATGCCTACAAAAAACCCAATACGACAACACAATAAACCCATGTCACACCCTGACCTGACCAAATAAAGAAAGAAAACACAAAATACTAAGACCAAGGCGTGACAGGGATCAGCATTTTTTACTGAGAATGCACATCCATCCCAGTATAAACAAACATATTATTTATTTTTTTACCAGGAACCCAATAATGAATGTTTTCATGTTAACTTTCCAACTCCTTTCACGTTTCGCTTTGTTACAGACTCAATTAAAACATTTTACAATTGAGATTTTGTTTCACCGGCATACACACTGGCATCCCATAATGTCAGAGTGGAATTGTGTTTTTACACACACATATATATATATATATTTTTTTACAAATTAATAAAAAACTAAAAGCTGAAAAGTCTTGAGTCAATAAGTATTCTACCCTTTTGTTGCGGTAAATATTGTTGTGGTAAATATTGTTGTGGTAAATATTGTTGTGGTAAATATTGTTGTGGTAAATATTGTTGTTGTAAATATTGTTGTTGTAAATATTGTTGTGGTAAATATCGTGGTGGTAAATATTGTTGTGGTAAATATTGTTGTTGTAAATATTGTTGTTGTAAATATTGTTGTGGTAAATATCGTTGTGGTAAATATTGTTGTGGTAAATATTGTTGTGGTAAATAAGTAGAGACTGTATGATCAAATAAAGTCACAGCTCTTAAAGACTTACCCAATATTTTTGAAGGCTTGTTTGGTAAAATAATAATTCAGCCAGAAAGGCTCATCAGCTCTTACAGACTTACCCAGAAAGGCTCAGAGCTCTTACAGACTTTACCCAGAAAGGCTCAGAGCTCTTACAGACTTACCCAGAAAGGCTCAGAGCTCTTACAGACTTACCCAGAAAGGCTCAGAGCTCTTAGAGACTTACCCAGAAAGGCTCAGAGCTCTTAGAGACTTACCCAGAAAGGCTCAGAGCTCTTAGAGACTTACCCAGAAAGACTCAGAGCTCAGAGCTCTTAGAAAGGCTCAGAGCTCTTACAAACCAGAAAAGCTCAGAGCTCTTAGAGACTTACCCAGAAAGGCTCAGAGCTCTTACAGACTTACCCAGAAAGACTCAGAGCTCTTAGAGACTTACCCAGAAAGACTCAGAGCTCTTAGAGACTTACCCAGAAAGGCTCAGAGCTCTTAGAGACTTACCCAGAAAGGCTCAGAGCTCTTAGAGACTTACCCAGAAAGGCTCAGAGCTCTTAGAGACTTACCCAGAAAGGCTCAGAGCTCTTAGAGACTTACCCAGAAAGGCTCAGAGCTCTTAGAGACTTACCCAGAAAGGCTCAGAGCTCTTAGAGACTTACCCAGAAAGGCTCAGAGCTCTTAGAGACTTACCCAGAAAGGCTCAGAGCTCTTAGAGACTTACCCAGAAAGGCTCAGAGCTCTTAGACTTACCCAGAAAGGCTCAGAGCGCTTAGAGTCTTACCCAGAAAGGCTCACAGCTCTTACAGACATACCCAGAAAGGCTCAGAGCTCTTAGAGACTTACCCATAAAGGCTCACAGCTCTTACAGACTTACCCAGAAAGGCTCAGAGCTCTTAGAGACTTACCCAGAAAGGCTCAGAGCTCTTACAGACTTACCCAGAAAGGCTCAGAGCTCTTAGAGACTTACCCAGAAAGGCTCAGAGCTCTTAGAGACTTACCCAGAAAGACTCAGAGCTCTTAGAGACTTACCCAGAAAGGCTCAGAGCTCTTAGAGACTTACCCAGAAAGGCTCAGAGCTCTTACAGACTTACCCAGAAAGACTCAGAGCTCTTAGAGACTTACCCAGAAAGACTCAGAGCTCTTAGAGACTTACCCAGAAAGGCTCAGAGCTCTTAGAGACTTACCCAGAAAGGCTCAGAGCTCTTACAGACTTACCCTGAAAGGCTCAGAGCTCCTACAGACTTACCCAGAAAGGCTCAGAGCTCTTAGAGACTTACCCAGAAAGGCTCAGAGCTCTTAGAGACTTACCCAGAAAGGCTCAGAGCTCTTACAGACTTACCCAGAAAGGCTCAGAGCTCTTACAGACTTACCCAGAAAGGCTCAGAGCTCTTACAGACTTACCCTGAAAGGCTCAGAGCTCCTACAGACTTACCCAGAAAGGCTCAGAGCTCTTAGAGACTTATCCAGAAAGGCTCAGAGCTCTTAGAGACTTACCCAGAAAGGCTCAGAGCTCTTACAGACTTACCCAGAAAGGCGCAGAGCTCTTAGAGACTTACCCAGAAAGGCTCAGAGCTCTTAGAAAGGCTCAGACTTACCCAGAAAGACTCAGAGCTCTTAGAGACTTACCCAGAAAGGCTCAGAGCTCTTACAGACTTACCCAGAAAGGCTCAGAGCTCTTAGAGACTTACCCAGAAAGGCTCAGAGCTCTTACAGACTTACCCAGAAAGGCTCAGAGCTCTTAGAGACTTACCCAGAAAGGCTCAGAGCTCTTAGAGACTTACCCAGAAAGGCTCAGAGCTCTTACAGACTTACCCAGAAAGGCTCAGAGCTCTTAGAGACTTACCCAGAAAGGCTCAGAGCTCTTACAGACTTACCCAGAAAGGCTCAGAGCTCTTAGAGACTTACCCAGAAAGGCTCAGAGCTCTTACAGACTTACCCAGAAAGGCTCAGAGCTCTTAGAGACTTACCCAGAAAGGCTCAGAGCTCTTAGAGACTTACCCAGAAAGGCTCAGAGCTCTTAGAGACTTACCCAGAAAGGCTCAGAGCTCTTAGAGACTTACCCAGAAAGGCTCAGAGCTCTTAGAGACTTACCCAGAAAGGCTCAGAGCTCTTAGAGACTTACCCAGAAAGGCTCAGAGCTCTTAGAGACTTACCCAGAAAGGCTCAGAGCTCTTACAGACTTACCCAGAAAGGCTCAGAAAGGCTCTTAGCTCTTAGACTTACCCAGAAAGGCTCAGAGCTCTTAGAGACTTACCCAGAAAGGCTCAGAGCTCTTAGAGACTTACCCAGAAAGGCTCAGAGCTCTTAGAGACTTACCCAGAAAGGCTCAGAGCTCTTAGAGACTTACCCAGAAAGGCTCAGAGCTCTTACAGACTTACCCAGAAAGGCTCAGAGCTCTTAGAGACTTACCCAGAAAGGCTCAGAGCTCTTAGAGACTTACCCAGAAAGGCTCAGAGCTCTTAGAGACTTACCCAGAAAGGCTCAGAGCTCTTAGAGACTTACCCAGAAAGGCTCAGAGCTCTTAGAGACTTACCCAGAAAGGCTCAGAGCTCTTACAGACTTACCCAGAAAGGCTCAGAGCTCTTAGAGACTTACCCAGAAAGGCTCAGAGCTCTTACAGACTTACCCAGAAAGGCTCAGAGCTCTTAGAGACTTACCCAGAAAGGCTCAGAGCTCTTACAGACTTACCCAGAAAGGCTCAGAGCTCTTAGAGACTTACCCAGAAAGGCTCAGAGCTCTTACAGACTTACCCAGAAAGGCTCAGAGCTCTTACAGACTTACCCAGAAAGGCTCAGAGCTCTTAGAGACTTACCCAGAAAGGCTCAGAGCTCTTACAGACTTACCCAGAAAGGCTCAGAGCTCTTAGAGACTTACCCAGAAAGGCTCAGAGCTCTTAGAGACTTACCCAGAAAGGCTCAGAGCTCTTAGAGACTTACCCAGAAAGACTCAGAGCTCTTACTTACCCAGAAAGGCTCAGAGCTCTTAGAGACTTACCCAGAAAGACTCAGAGCTCTTAGAGACTTACCCAGAAAGGCTCAGAGCTCTTACAGACTTACCCAGAAAGGCTCAGAGCTCTTAGAGACTTACCCAGAAAGGCTCAGAGCTCTTAGAGACTTACCCAGAAAGGCTCAGAGCTCTTACAGACTTACCCAGAAAGGCTCAGAGCTCTTAGAGACTTACCCAGAAAGGCTCAGAGCTCTTAGAGACTTACCCAGAAAGGCTCAGAGCTCTTAGAGACTTACCCAGAAAGGCTCAGAGCTCTTAGAGACTTACCCAGAAAGACTCAGAGCTCTTAGAGACTTACCCAGAAAGGCTCAGAGCTCTTACAGACTTACCCAGAAAGACTCAGAGCTCTTAGAGACTTACCCAGAAAGCTCTTAGAGACTTACCCAGAAAGGCTCAGAGCTCTTAGAGACTTACCCAGAAAGGCTCAGAGCTCTTAGAGACTTACCCAGAAAGGCTCAGAGCTCTTAGAGACTTACCCAGAAAGGCTCAGAGCTCTTAGAGACTTACCCAGAAAGGCTCAGAGCTCTTAGAGACTTACCCAGAAAGGCTCAGAGCTCTTACAGACTTACCCAGAAAGGCTCAGAGCTCTTACAGACTTACCCAGAAAGGCTCAGAGCTCTTAGAGACTTACCCAGAAAGGCTCAGAGCTCTTACAGACTTACCCAGAAAGGCTCAGAGCTCTTAGAGACTTACCCAGAAAGGCTCAGAGCTCTTACAGACTTACCCAGAAAGGCTCAGAGCTCTTAGAGACTTACCCAGAAAGGCTCAGAGCTCTTACAGACTTACCCAGAAAGGCTCAGAGCTCTTAGAGACTTACCCAGAAAGGCTCAGAGCTCTTACAGACTTACCCAGAAAGGCTCAGAGCTCTTAGAGACTTACCCAGAAAGGCTCAGAGCTCTTACAGACTTACCCAGAAAGACTCAGAGCTCTTAGAGACTTACCCAGAAAGGCTCAGAGCTCTTAGAGACTTACCCAGAAAGGCTCAGTTCTCTTAGAGACTTACCCAGAAAGACTCAGAGCTCTTAGAGACTTACCCAGAAAGACTCAGAGCTCTTAGAGACTTACCCAGAAAGGCTCAGAGCTCTTACAGACTTACCCAGAAAGGCGCAGAGCTCTTAGAGACTTACCCAGAAAGGCTCAGAGCTCTTACAGACTTACCCAGAAAGGCTCAGAGCTCTTAGAGACTTACCCAGAAAGGCGCAGAGCTCTTAGAGACTTACCCAGAAAGGCTCAGAGCTCTTAGAGCTCTTACCCCAGAAAGGCTCAGAGCTCTTAGAGACTTACCCAGAAAGGCTCAGAGCTCTTACAGACTTACCCAGAAAGGCTCAGAGCTCTTACAGACTTACCCAGAAAGGCTCAGAGCTCTTAGAGACTTACCCAGAAAGGCTCAGAGCTCTTAGAGACTTACCCAGAAAGGCTCAGAGCTCTTACAGACTTACCCAGAAAGGCTCAGAGCTCTTAGAGACTTACCCAGAAAGGCTCAGAGCTCTTACAGACTTACCCAGAAAGGCTCAGAGCTCTTAGAGACTTACCCAGAAAGGCTCAGAGCTCTTACAGACTTACCCAGAAAGGCTCAGAGCTCTTAGAGACTTACCCAGAAAGGCTCAGAGCTCTTAGAGACTTACCCAGAAAGGCTCAGAGCTCTTAGAGACTTACCCAGAAAGGCTCAGAGCTCTTAGAGACTTACCCAGAAAGGCTCAGAGCTCTTACAGACTTACCCAGAAAGGCTCAGAGCTCTTAGAGACTTACCCAGAAAGGCTCAGAGCTCTTACAGACTTACCCAGAAAGGCTCAGAGCTCTTAGAGACTTACCCAGAAAGGCTCAGAGCTCTTACAGACTTACCCAGAAAGGCTCAGAGCTCTTAGAGACTTACCCAGAAAGGCTCAGAGCTCTTACAGACTTACCCAGAAAGGCTCAGAGCTCTTAGAGACTTACCCAGAAAGGCTCAGAGCTCTTAGAGACTTACCCAGAAAGGCTCAGAGCTCTTAGAGACTTACCCAGAAAGGCTCAGAGCTCTTAGAGACTTACCCAGAAAGGCTCAGAGCTCTTACAGACTTAGAAAGGCTCAGAGCTCTTAGAGACTTACCCAGAAAGGCTCAGAGCTCTTAGAGACTTACCCAGAAAGGCTCAGAGCTCTTAGAGACTTACCCAGAAAGGCTCAGAGCTCTTAGAGACTTACCCAGAAAGGCTCAGAGCTCTTAGAGACTTACCCAGAAAGACTCAGAGCTCTTAGAGACTTACCCAGAAAGGCTCAGAGCTCTTACAGACTTACCCAGAAAGACTCAGAGCTCTTAGAGACTTACCCAGAAAGGCTCAGAGCTCTTAGAGACTTACCCAGAAAGGCTCAGAGCTCTTAGAGACTTACCCAGAAAGGCTCAGAGCTCTTAGAGACTTACCCAGAAAGACTCAGAGCTCTTACAGACTTACCCAGAAAGGCGCAGAGCTCTTAGAGACTTACCCAGAAAGGCTCAGAGCTCTTACAGACTTACCCAGAAAGGCTCAGAGCTCTTAGAGACTTACCCAGAAAGGCTCAGAGCTCTTACAGACTTACCCAGAAAGGCTCAGAGCTCTTACAGACTTACCCAGAAAGGCTCAGAGCTCTTAGAGACTTACCCAGAAAGGCTCAGAGCTCTTACAGACTTACCCAGAAAGGCTCAGAGCTCTTAGAGACTTACCCAGAAAGGCTCAGAGCTCTTAGAGACTTACCCAGAAAGGCTCAGAGCTCTTAGAGACTTACCCAGAAAGACTCAGAGCTCTTAGAGACTTACCCAGAAAGGCTCAGAGCTCTTAGAGACTTACCCAGAAAGGCTCAGAGCTCTTACAGACTTAGAAAGACTCAGAGCTCTTAGAGACTTACCCAGAAAGGCTCAGAGCTCTTAGAGACTTACCCAGAAAGGCTCAGAGCTCTTACAGACTTACCCAGAAAGACTCAGAGCTCTTAGAGACTTACCCAGAAAGACTCAGAGCTCTTAGAGACTTACCCAGAAAGGCTCAGAGCTCTTAGAGACTTACCCAGAAAGACTCAGAGCTCTTAGAGACTTACCCAGAAAGGCTCAGAGCTCTTACAGACTTACCCAGAAAGGCTCAGAGCTCTTAGAGACTTACCCAGAAAGGCTCAGAGCTCTTAGAGACTTACCCAGAAAGGCTCAGAGCTCTTACAGACTTACCCAGAAAGGCTCAGAGCTCTTACAGACTTACCCAGAAAGGCTCAGAGCTCTTACAGACTTACCCAGAAAGGCTCAGAGCTCTTACAGACTTACCCAGAAAGGCTCAGAGCTCTTAGAGACTTATCCAGAAAGGCTCAGAGCTCTTAGAGACTTACCCAGAAAGGCTCAGAGCTCTTACAGACTTACCCAGAAAGGCTCAGAGCTCTTAGAGACTTACCCAGAAAGGCTCAGAGCTCTTACAGACTTACCCAGAAAGGCTCAGAGCTCTTACAGACTTACCCAGAAAGGCTCAGAGCTCTTAGAGACTTACCCAGAAAGGCTCAGAGCTCTTACAGACTTACCCAGAAAGGCTCAGAGCTCTTAGAGACTTACCCAGAAAGGCTCAGAGCTCTTAGAGACTTACCCAGAAAGGCTCAGAGCTCTTAGAGACTTACCCAGAAAGGCTCAGAGCTCTTACAGACTTACCCAGAAAGGCTCAGAGCTCTTAGAGACTTACCCAGAAAGGCTCAGAGCTCTTACAGACTTACCCAGAAAGGCTCAGAGCTCTTAGAGACTTACCCAGAAAGGCTCAGAGCTCTTACAGACTTACCCAGAAAGGCTCAGAGCTCTTAGAGACTTACCCAGAAAGGCTCAGAGCTCTTAGAGACTTACCCAGAAAGGCTCAGAGCTCTTACAGACTTACCCAGAAAGGCTCAGAGCTCTTAGAGACTTACCCAGAAAGGCTCAGAGCTCTTACAGACTTACCCAGAAAGGCTCAGAGCTCTTACAGACTTACCCAGAAAGGCTCAGAGCTCTTAGAGACTTACCCAGAAAGGCTCAGAGCTCTTACAGACTTACCCAGAAAGGCTCAGAGCTCTTAGAGACTTACCCAGAAAGGCTCAGAGCTCTTAGAGACTTACCCAGAAAGGCTCAGAGCTCTTACAGACTTACCCAGAAAGGCTCAGAGCTCTTAGAGACTTACCCAGAAAGGCTCAGAGCTCTTACAGACTTACCCAGAAAGACTCAGAGCTCTTAGAGACTTACCCAGAAAGGCTCAGAGCTCTTACAGACTTACCCAGAAAGACTCAGAGCTCTTAGAGACTTACCCAGAAAGGCTCAGAGCTCTTAGAGACTTACCCAGAAAGGCTCAGAGCTCTTAGAGACTTACCCAGAAAGGCTCAGAGCTCTTACAGACTTACCCAGAAAGACTCAGAGCTCTTAGAGACTTACCCAGAAAGACTCAGAGCTCTTACAGACTTACCCAGAAAGGCTCAGAGCTCTTAGAGACTTACCCAGAAAGGCTCAGAGCTCTTACAGACTTACCCAGAAAGGCTCAGAGCTCTTAGAGACTTACCCAGAAAGGCTCAGAGCTCTTAGAGACTTACCCAGAAAGGCTCAGAGCTCTTAGAGACTTACCCAGAAAGACTCAGAGCTCTTAGAGACTTACCCAGAAAGACTCAGAGCTCTTAGAGACTTACCCAGAAAGGCTCAGAGCTCTTAGAGACTTACCCAGAAAGGCTCAGAGCTCTTAGAGACTTACCCAGAAAGGCTCAGAGCTCTTAGAGACTTACCCAGAAAGGCTCAGAGCTCTTAGAGACTTACCCAGAAAGGCTCAGAGCTCTTACAGACTTACCCAGAAAGGCTCAGAGCTCTTAGAGACTTACCCAGAAAGGCTCAGAGCTCTTACAGACTTACCCAGAAAGGCTCAGAGCTCTTACAGACTTACCCAGAAAGGCTCAGAGCTCTTAGAGACTTACCCAGAAAGACTCAGAGGCTCAGAGCTCTTACAGACTAACCCAGAAAGGCTCAGAGCTCTTAGAGACTTACCCAGAAAGGCTCAGAGCTCTTACAGACTTACCCAGAAAGACTCAGAGCTCTTAGAGACTTACCCAGAAAGGCTCAGAGCTCTTACAGACTTACCCAGAAAGACTCAGAGCTCTTAGAGACTTACCCAGAAAGGCTCAGAGCTCTTAGAGACTTACCCAGAAAGGCTCAGAGCTCTTAGAGACTTACCCAGAAAGACTCAGAGCTCTTAGAGACTTACCCAGAAAGGCTCAGAGCTCTTAGAGACTTACCCAGAAAGACTCAGAGCTCTTAGAGACTTACCCAGAAAGGCTCAGAGCTCTTACAGACTTACCCAGAAAGACTCAGAGCTCTTAGAGACTTACCCAGTAAGGCTCAGAGCTCTTACAGACTTACCCAGAAAGACTCACAGCTCTTAGAGACTTACCCAGAAAGGCTCAGAGCTCTTAGAGACTTACCCAGAAAGGCTCAGAGCTCTTAGAGACTTACCCAGAAAGACTCAGAGCTCTTAGAGACTTACCCAGAAAGACTCAGAGCTCTTAGAGACTTACCCAGAAAGGCTCAGAGCTCTTACAGACTTACCCAGAAAGACTCAGAGCTCTTAGAGACTTACCCAGAAAGACTCAGAGCTCTTAGAGACTTACCCAGAAAGGCTCAGAGCTCTTAGAGACTTACCCAGAAAGGCTCAGAGCTCTTAGAGACTTACCCAGAAAGGCTCAGAGCTCTTAGAGACTTACCCAGAAAGGCTCAGAGCTCTTAGAGACTTACCCAGAAAGGCTCAGAGCTCTTACAGACTTACCCAGAAAGGCTCAGAGCTCTTAGAGACTTACCCAGAAAGGCTCAGAGCTCTTAGAGACTTACCCAGAAAGGCTCAGAGCTCTTACAGACTTACCCAGAAAGGCTCAGAGCTCTTAGAGACTTACCCAGAAAGGCTCAGAGCTCTTACAGACTTACCCAGAAAGACTCAGAGCTCTTAGAGACTTACCCAGAAAGGCTCAGAGCTCTTAGAGACTTACCCAGAAAGGCTCAGAGCTCTTAGAGACTTACCCAGAAAGACTCAGAGCTCTTAGAGACTTACCCAGAAAGGCTCAGAGCTCTTAGAGACTTACCCAGAAAGACTCAGAGCTCTTAGAGACTTACCCAGAAAGGCTCAGAGCTCTTACAGACTTACCCAGAAAGACTCAGAGCTCTTAGAGACTTACCCAGAAAGGCTCAGAGCTCTTAGAGACTTACCCAGAAAGGCTCCGAGCTCTTAGAGACTTACCCAGAAAGGCTCAGAGCTCTTAGAGACTTACCCAGAAAGGCTCAGAGCTCTTAGAGACTTACCCAGAAAGACTCAGAGCTCTTAGAGACTTACCCAGAAAGGCTCAGAGCTCTTACAGACTTACCCAGAAAGACTCAGAGCTCTTAGAGACTTACCCAGAAAGGCTCAGAGCTCTTACAGACTTACCCAGAAAGGCTCAGAGCTCTTAGAGACTTACCCAGAAAGACTCAGAGCTCTTAGAGACTTACCCAGAAAGACTCAGAGCTCTTAGAGACTTACCCAGAAAGACTCAGAGCTTTTAGAGACTTAATCGCTGCCAAAGGTTTATTCAGAATATTTGCAAAGTTTTCTAAAAACATTTCTAAATTCAGGCTGTAACACAATGTGGAATGAGTCCAAGAGGTATGAAATAGGATCCATGTTTGAATTCAGGCTGTAACACAATGTGGAATGAGTCCAAGAGGTATGAAATAGAATCCATGTTAGAATTCAGGCTGTAACACAATGTGGAATGAGTCCAAGAGGTATGAAATAGAATCCATGTTAGAATTCAGGCTGTAACACAATGTGGAATGAGTCCAAGAGGTATGAAATACCAACCTGCTATAAATAAATATATTACATAAAAAGTGAACACCAGTAATCTGTGTGAAATCTCGTCCTCTTGTTATCAACACATCTGTTACTTCTGAGTCATTAAACCAAAATGAATTATAATGCAGCCCAACCACCCAAACCAATCTGATCTGCATGCGGAGGGATTTCATGTTTTCTCCGTCCCAAATGGTGCCCTATTCCCTATGTAATCCCCTATGGGCTCTGGTCAAAAGTAGTGCACTATGTAGGGAATAGGGTGCCATTTTGGAACTCGTCGTGTCTCTTCATAACAGAAGTTTCATCAGAAGCATCAGAAGGTTCCATTTGTGGTGGCGTGGTTATAAAGGTTAAGTATAGCTGGGGAAAAATTACATCTTTCCTCCTTGTCAGCTGCTCAGCCTCTTAGGAGACAGCTGCAATTAGTGTGTTCAGGGAGCAGAAAGAGACACAGAAAGAGCAAAAGAGAGAGAAAGAAAGAAAGAGAGGTGGAGGTAGAGAGAGAGAGAGAGAGAGAGAGAGAGAGAGAGAGAGAGAGAGAGGAGAAAGAGCGAGAGAGAGAGACAGAGAGAGAGAGAGGGAGAGAGAGAGAGAGCGAGAGAGAGAGAGAGAGAGGAGAAAGAGCGAGAGAGAGAGAGAGAGAAAGAGAAAGAGAAAGAGAAAGTGTTAGAGAGAGAGAGAGAGAGAGAGAGAGAGAGAGAGAGAGAGAGAGATCAAAATCCAGAAAAGAGATTAAGAGAGAGAGAGGAGAGAGACAAAGAGAGAGAGAGAGAGATAGAAAGAGAGAAGATGAACCTGGAGAAGAGTCCCCTAAGCAAAACTGGTCCTGGGGCTCTGTTCACAAACACAAACACACCCTAGAGAGCCCCAGGACAACAGCACAATTAGACCCAACCAAATCATGAGAAAACAAAAAGATAATTACTTAACACATTGGAAAGAATTAACAAAAAACAGAGCTAGATGCATGATTTGGCCACATGAGAGAGAGAGAGCTGAAGAGACCACTGTAACTGAAGAGACTATGTACAGACAGAGATTAGATTTGTATGAGATAAGGCAGACCTGGCTCTCAAGAGAAGACAGGCTATGTGCTCACTGCCCACAAAATGAGGTGGAAACTGAGCTGCACTTCCTAACCTCCTGCCAAATGTATGACCATATTAGAGAGACATATTTCCTCAGATTACACAGACCCACAAATAATTAGAAAATCCAAACCCAATGTTGATAAACTCCCATATCTACTGGGTGAAATACCACAGTGTGGAATCACAGCAGCAAGATGTGTGACCTGTTGCCACAAGAAAAGGGCAACCAGTGAAGAACAAACACCATTGTAAATACAACCCATATTTATGTTTATTTATTTTCCATTTTGTACTTTTACTATTTGCACATCGTTACAACACTGTATATATACATAATGTGACATTTGGAATGTCTTTATTCCTTTGGAACTTCCGTGAGTGTAATGTTTACTGTTCATTTTTTATTGTTTATTTCATTTGTTATGGCAATGTTAACATGTGTTTCCCATGCCAATAAAGCCCTTGAATTAAGGAGAAGGGGGAGGGAGAGAAAGAGACAGAGAGAGAGAAATGTAGAGAGAGAGAGAGAGAGAGATGGAGGAGAGAGAGAGGAATATATATATATATATATATAGAGAGAGAGAGAAATGTAGAGAGAGATATGGAGGAGAGAGAGAGAGAGAGAGAGACAGAGAGACAGAGAGAGACAGAGAGAGAGAGAGACAGAGAGACAGAGAGAGAGAGATGAGGTTGAACTAACGAGGAGAGAGGTTGAGAGAGACAGAGGTTGAGAGAGACAGAGAGAGAATCTAACGAGGCTAATGAGAGAGAGACAGAAAGACAGAGAGAGAGAGAGAGGGAGGAGGAGAGAGAGAGAGAGAGAGAGAGAGAGAGAGAGAGAGAGCATGAGAGAGACAGAGAGACAGAGAAATGTAGATAGAGAGAGAGAGATGGAGGATAGAGAGAGAGAGAGAGAGAGAGAGAGAGAGAGAGAGACAGAGAGAGAGAGGGAGAGCGGGAGAGAGACAGAGAGACAGAGAAATGTAGAGAGAGAGAGAGAGAGATGGAGGAGAGAGAGAGACAGAGAGAGAGAGAAATGTAGAGAGAGAGAGAAAGTGAGAGAGAGAGAAATGTAGAGAGAGAGATGGGATGAGGTTGAACTAACGTAGGCTAATGTGATGAGCATGAGGTTGAACTAACGTAGGATAATGTGATTAGCATGAGGTTGAACTAACGTAGGCTAATGTGATGAGCATGAGGTTGAACTAACGTAGGCTAATGCGATTAGCATGAGGTTGAACTAACGTAGGCTAATGCGATTAGCATGAGGTTGAACTAACGTAGGCTAATGCGATTAGCATGAGGTTGAACTAACGTAGGCTAATGCGATTAGCATGAGGTTGAACTAACGTAGGCTAATGTGATTAGCATGAGGTTGAACTAACGTAGGCTAATGCGATTAGCATGAGGTTGAACTAACGTAGGCTAATGTGATTAGCATGAGGTTGAACTAACGTAGGCTAATGTGATTAGCATGAGGTTGAACTAACGTAGGCTAATGCGATTAGCATGAGGTTGAACTAACGTAGGCTAATGTGATTAGCATGAGGTTGAACTAACGTAGGCTAATGTGATTAGCATGAGGTTGAACTAACGTAGGCTAATGTGATTAGCATGAGGTTGAACTAACGTAGGCTAATGCGATTAGCATGAGGTTGAACTAACGTAGGCTAATGTGATTAGCATGAGGTTGAACTAACGTAGGCTAATGCGATTAGCATGAGGTTGAACTAACGTAGGCTAATGCGATTAGCATGAGGTTGAACTAACGTAGGCTAATGTGATTAGCATGAGGTTGAACTAACGTAGGCTAATGTGATTAGCATGAGGCTGAACTAACGTAGGCTAATGCGATTAGCATGAGGTTGAACTAACGTAGGCTAATGTGATTAGCATGAGGTTGAACTAACGTAGTCAGCTAATGCGATTAGCATGAGGTTGAACTAACGTAGGCTAATGTGATTAGCATGAGGTTGAACTAACGTAGGCTAATGTGATTAGCATGAGGTTGAACTAACGTAGGCTAATGTGATTAGCATGAGGTTGAACTAACGTAGGCCAATGCGATTAGCATGAGGTTGAACTAACGTAGGCTAATGCGATTAGCATGAGGTTGAACTAACGTAGGCTAATGTGATTAGCATGAGGTTGAACTAACGTAGGCTAATGTGATTAGCATGAGGTTGAACTAACGTAGGCTAATGTGATTAGCATGAGGTTGAACTAACGTAGGCTAATGTGATTAGCATGAGGTTGAACTAACGTAGGCCAATGCGATTAGCATGAGGTTGAACTAACGTAGGCTAATGCGTTTAGCATGAGGTTGAACTAACGTAGGCTAATGCGATTAGCATGAGGTTGAACTAACGTAGGCTAATGTGATTAGCATGAGGTTGAACTAACGTAGGCTAATGCGATTAGCATGAGGTTGAACTAACGTAGGCTAATGCGATTAGCATGAGGTTGAACTAACGTAGGCTAATGCGATTAGCATGAGGTTGAACTAACGTAGGCTAATGTGATTAGCATGAGGTTGAACTAACGTAGGCTAATGTGATTAGCATGAGGTTGAACTAACGTAGGCTAATGTGATTAGCATGAGGTTGAACTGAACGTAGGCTAATGTGATTAGCATGAGGTTGAACTAACGTAGGCACACATAATGTGATTAGCATGAGGTTGAACTAACGTAGGCTAATGTGATTAGCATGAGGTTGAACTAACGTAGGCTAATGTGATTAGCATGAGGTTGAACTAACGTAGGCTAATGTGATTAGCATGAGGTTGAACTAACGTAGGCTAATGTGATTAGCATGAGGTTGAACTAACGTAGGCTAATGTGATTAGCATGAGGTTGAACTAACGTAGGCTAATGCGATTAGCATGAGGTTGAACTAACGTAGGCTAATGTGATTAGCATGAGGTTGAACTAACGTAGGCTAATGTGATTAGCATGAGGTTGAACTAACGTAGGCTAATGTGATTAGCATGAGGTTGAACTAACGTAGGCTAATGTGATTAGCATGAGGTTGAACTAACGTAGGCTAATGTGATTAGCATGAGGTTGAACTAACGTAGGCTAATGTGATTAGCATGAGGTTGAACTAACGTAGGCTAATGTGATTAGCATGAGGTTGAACTAACGTAGGCTAATGCGATTAGCATGAGGTTGAACTAACGTAGGCTAATGTGATTAGCATGAGGTTGAACAACGTAGGCTAATGCGATTAGCATGAGGTTGAACTAACGTAGGCTAATGTGATGAGCATGAGGTTGAACTAACGTAGGCTAATGTGATTAGCATGAGGTTGAACTAACGTAGGCTAATGTGATTAGCATGAGGTTGAACTAACGTAGGCTAATGTGATTAGCATGAGGTTGAACTAACGTAGGCTAATGTGATTAGCATGAGGTTGAACTAACGTAGGCTAATGTGATGAGCATGAGGTTGAACTAACGTAGGCTAATGTGATTAGCATGAGGTTGAACTAACGTAGGATAATGCGATTAGCATGAGGTTGAACTAACGTAGGCTAATGTGATTAGCATGAGGTTGAACTAACGTAGGCTAATGTGATTAGCATGAGGTTGAACTAACGTAGGATAATGTGATTAGCATGAGGTTGAACTAACGTAGGCTAATGTGATTAGCATGAGGTTGAACTAACGTAGGCTAATGTGATTAGCATGAGGTTGAACTAACGTAGGCTAATGCGATTAGCATGAGGTTGAACTAACGTAGGCTAATGTGATTAGCATGAGGTTGAACTAACGTAGGCTAATGTGATTAGCATGAGGTTGAACTAACGTAGGCTAATGTGATGAGCATGAGGTTGAACTAACGTAGGCTAATGTGATTAGCATGAGGTTGAACTAACGTAGGCTAATGTGATTAGCATGAGGTTGAACTAACGTAGGCTAATGTGATTAGCATGAGGTTGAACTAACGTAGGCTAATGCGATTAGCATGAGGTTGAACTAACGTAGGCTAATGTGATTAGCATGAGGTTGAACTAACGTAGGCTAATGCGATTAGCATGAGGTTGAACTAACGTAGGCTAATGTGATTAGCATGAGGTTGAACTAACGTAGGATAATGTGATTAGCATGAGGTTGAACTGCATGAGGTTGAACTAACGTAGGCTAATGTGATTAGCATGAGGTTGAACTAACGTAGGATAATGTGATTAGCATGAGGTTGAACTAACGTAGGCTAATGCGATTAGCATGAGGTTGAACTAACGTAGGCTAATGTGATTAGCATGAGGTTGAACTAACGTAGGCTAATGTGATTAGCATGAGGTTGAACTAACGTAGGCTAATGTGATTAGCATGAGGTTGAACTAACGTAGGCTAATGTGATTAGCATGAGGTTGAACTAACGTAGGCTAATGTGATTAGCATGAGGTTGAACTAACGTAGGCTAATGCGATTAGCATGAGGTTGAACTAACGTAGGCTAATGTGATTAGCATGAGGTTGAACTAACGTAGGCTAATGTGATGAGCATGAGGTTGAACTAACGTAGGCTAATGTGATTAGCATGAGGTTGAACTAACGTAGGCTAATGTGATTAGCATGAGGTTGAACTAACGTAGGCTAATGCGATTAGCATGAGGTTGAACTAACGTAGGCTAATGTGATTAGCATGAGGTTGAACTAACGTAGGCTAATGTGATTAGCATGAGGTTGAACTAACGTAGGCTAATGCGATTAGCATGAGGTTGAACTAACGTAGGCTAATGCGATTAGCATGAGGTTGAACTAACGTAGGCTAATGTGATTAGCATGAGGTTGAACTAACGTAGGCTAATGTGATTAGCATGAGGTTGAACTGACGTAGGATAATGTGATTAGCATGAGGTTGAACTGCATGAGGTTGAACTAACGTAGGCTAATGTGATTAGCATGAGGTTGAACTAACGTAGGATAATGTGATTAGCATGAGGTTGAACTAACGTAGGCTAATGCGATTAGCATGAGGTTGAACTAACGTAGGCTAATGCGATTAGCATGAGGTTGAACTAACGTAGGATAATGTGATTAGCATGAGGTTGAACTAACGTAGGCTAATGTGATTAGCATGAGGTTGAACTAACGTAGGCTAATGTGATTAGCATGAGGTTGAACTAACGTAGGCTAATGTGATTAGCATGAGGTTGAACTAACGTAGGCTAATGTGATTAGCATGAGGTTGAACTAACGTAGGCTAATGTGATTAGCATGAGGTTGAACTAACGTAGGCTAATGTGATTAGCATGAGGTTGAACTAACGTAGGCTAATGCGATTAGCATGAGGTTGAACTAACGTAGGCTAATGTGATTAGCATGAGGTTGAACTAACGTAGGCTAATGTGATTAGCATGAGGTTGAACTAACGTAGGCTAATGTGATTAGCATGAGGTTGAACTAACGTAGGCTAATGTGATTAGCATGAGGTTGAACTAACGTAGGCTAATGTGATTAGCATGAGGTTGAACTAACGTAGGCTAATGCGATTAGCATGAGGTTGAACTAACGTAGGCCAATGTGATTAGCATGAGGTTGAACTAACGTAGGCTAATGTGATTAGCATGAGGTTGAACTAACGTAGGCTAATGTGATTAGCATGAGGTTGAACTAACGTAGGCTAATGTGATTAGCATGAGGTTGAACTAACGTAGGCTAATGTGATTAGCATGAGGTTGAACTAACGTAGGCTAATGTGATTAGCATGAGGTTGAACTAACGTAGGCTAATGTGATTAGCATGAGGTTGAACTAACGTAGGATAATGTGATTAGCATGAGGTTGAACTAACGTAGGCTAATGTGATTAGCATGAGGTTGAACTAACGTAGGCTAATGTGATTAGCATGAGGTTGAACTAACGTAGGCTAATGCGATTAGCATGAGGTTGAACTAACGTAGGCTAATGTGATTAGCATGAGGTTGAACTAACGTAGGCTAATGTGATTAGCATGAGGTTGAACTAACGTAGGCTAATGTGATTAGCATGAGGTTGAACTAACGTAGGCTAATGTGATTAGCATGAGGTTGAACTAACGTAGGCTAATGTGATTAGCATGAGGTTGAACTAACGTAGGATAATGCGATTAGCATGAGGTTGAACTAACGTAGGCTAATGCGATTAGCATGAGGTTGAACTAACGTAGGCTAATGTGATTAGCATGAGGTTGAACTAACGTAGGCTAATGCGATTAGCATGAGGTTGAACTAACGTAGGCTAATGTGATTAGCATGAGGTTGAACTAACGTAGGCTAATGCGATTAGCATGAGGTTGAACTAACGTAGGCTAATGCGATTAGCATGAGGTTGAACTAACGTAGGCTAATGCGATTAGCATGAGGTTGAACTAACGTAGGCTAATGTGATTAGCATGAGGTTGAACTAACGTAGGCTAATGTGATTAGCATGAGGTTGAACTAACGTAGGCTAATGTGATTAGCATGAGGTTGAACTAACGTAGGCTAATGTGATTAGCATGAGGTTGAACTAACGTAGGCTAATGTGATTAGCATGAGGTTGAACTAACGTAGGCTAATGTGATTAGCATGAGGTTGAACTAACGTAGGCTAATGTGATTAGCATGAGGTTGAACTAACGTAGGCTAATGTGATTAGCATGAGGTTGAACTAACGTAGGCTAATGTGATTAGCATGAGGTTGAACTAACGTAGGCTAATGTGATTAGCATGAGGTTGAACTAACGTAGGCTAATGTGAGGCTTAGCATGAGGTTGAACTAACGTAGGCTAATGTGATTAGCATGAGGTTGAACTAACGTAGGCTAATGTGATTAGCATGAGGTTGAACTAACGTAGGCTAATGTGATTAGCATGAGGTTGAACTAACGTAGGCTAATGCGATTAGCATGAGGTTGAACTAACGTAGGCTAATGCGATTAGCATGAGGTTGAACTAACGTAGGCTAATGTGATTAGCATGAGGTTGAACTAACGTAGGCCAATGTGATTAGCATGAGGTTGAACTAACGTAGGCTAATGCGATTAGCATGAGGTTGAACTAACGTAGGCCAATGTGATTAGCATGAGGTTGAACTAACGTAGGCTAATGTGATTAGCATGAGGTTGAACTAACGTAGGCTAATGAGATTAGCATGAGGTTGAACTAACGTAGGCTAATGTGATTAGCATGAGGTTGAACTAACGTAGGCCAATGTGATTAGCATGAGGTTGAACTAATGTAGGCTAATGTGATTAGCATGAGGTTGAACTAACGTAGGCTAATGTGATTAGCATGAGGTTGAACTAACGTAGGCTAATGCGATTAGCATGAGGTTGAACTAACGTAGGCTAATGTGATTAGCATGAGGTTGAACTAACGTAGGCTAATGTGATTAGCATGAGGTTGAACTAACGTAGGCTAATGTGATTAGCATGAGGTTGAACTAACGTAGGCTAATGTGATTAGCATGAGGTTGAACTAACGTAGGCTAATGCGATTAGCATGAGGTTGAACTAACGTAGGCTAATGTGATTAGCATGAGGTTGAACTAACGTAGGCTAATGTGATTAGCATGAGGTTGAACTAACGTAGGCTAATGTGATTAGCATGAGGTTGAACTAACGTAGGCTAATGCGATTAGCATGAGGTTGAACTAACGTAGGCTAATGCGATTAGCATGAGGTTGAACTAACGTAGGCTAATGTGATTAGCATGAGGTTGAACTAACGTAGGCTAATGTGATTAGCATGAGGTTGAACTAACGTAGGCTAATGTGATTAGCATGAGGTTGAACTAACGTAGGCTAATGTGATTAGCATGAGGTTGAACTATCGTAGGCTAATGTGATTAGCATGAGGTTGAACTAACGTAGGCTAATGCGATTAGCATGAGGTTGAACTAACGTAGGCTAATGTGATTAGCATGAGGTTGAACTAACGTAGGCTAATGGCTTAGCATGAGGTTGATTAGCATGAGGTGAGGTTGAACTAACGGGCTAATGTGATTAGCATGAGGTTGAACTAACGTAGGCTAATGTGATTAGCATGAGGTTGAACTAACGTAGGCTAATGTGATTAGCATGAGGTTGAACTAACGTAGGCTAATGTGATTAGCATGAGGTTGAACTAACGTAGGCTAATGTGATTAGCATGAGGTTGAACTAACGTAGGCTAATGTGATTAGCATGAGGTTGAACTAACGTAGGCTAATGTGATTAGCATGAGGTTGAACTAACGTAGGCTAATGTGATTAGCATGAGGTTGAACTAACGTAGGCTAATGTGATTAGCATGAGGTTGAACTAACGTAGGCTAATGTGATTAGCATGAGGTTGAACTAACGTAGGCTAATGTGATTAGCATGAGGTTGAACTAACGTAGGCTAATGTGATTAGCATGAGGTTGAACTAACGTAGGCTAATGTGATTAGCATGAGGTTGAACTAACGTAGGCTAATGTGATTAGCATGAGGTTGAACTAACGTAGGCTAATGTGATTAGCATGAGGTTGAACTAACGTAGGCTAATGTGATTAGCATGAGGTTGAACTAACGTAGGCTAATGTGATTAGCATGAGGTTGAACTAACGTAGGCTAATGTGATTAGCATGAGGTTGAACTAACGTAGGCTAATGTGATTAGCATGAGGTTGAACTAACGTAGGCTAATGTGATTAGCATGAGGTTGAACTAACGTAGGCTAATGTGATTAGCATGAGGTTGAACTAACGTAGGCTAATGCGATTAGCATGAGGTTGAACTAACGTAGGCTAATGTGATTAGCATGAGGTTGAACTAACGTAGGCTAATGTGATTAGATGAGGTTGAACTAACGTAGGCTAATGCGATTAGCATGAGGTTGAACTAACAGGCTGAGGCTAACGTAGGCTAATGTGATTAGCATGAGGTTGAACTAACGTAGGCTAATGTGATTAGCATGAGGTTGAACTAACGTAGGCTAATGTGATTAGCATGAGGTTGAACTAACGTAGGCTAATGTGATTAGCATGAGGTTGAACTAACGTAGGCTAATGCGATTAGCATGAGGTTGAACTAACGTAGGCTAATGCGATTAGCATGAGGTTGAACTAACGTAGGCTAATGTGATTAGCATGAGGCTGAACTAACGTAGGCTAATGTGATTAGCATGAGGTTGAACTAACGTAGGCTAATGTGATTAGCATGAGGTTGAACTAACGTAGGCTAATGTGATTAGCATGAGGTTGAACTAACGTAGGCTAATGCGATTAGCATGAGGTTGAACTAACGAGGCTAATGTGATTAGCATGAGGTTGAACTAACGTAGGCTAATGTGATTAGCATGAGGTTGAACTAACGTAGGCTAATGTGATTAGCAATGAGGAGGTTGAACTAACGTAGGCTAATGTGATTAGCATGAGGTTGAACTAACGTAGGCTAATGTGATTAGCATGAGGTTGAACTAACGTAGGATAATGTGATTAGCATGAGGTTGAACTAACGTAGGCTAATGTGATTAGCATGAGGTTGAACTAACGTAGGCTAATGTGATTAGCATGAGGTTGAACTAACGTAGGCTAATGCGATTAGCATGAGGTTGAACTAACGTAGGCTAATGTGATTAGCATGAGGTTGAACTAACGTAGGCCTAATGTGATTAGCATGAGGTTGAACTAACGTAGGCTAATGCGATTAGCATGAGGTTGAACTAACGTAGGCTAATGTGATTAGCATGAGGTTGAACTAACGTAGGCTAATGTGATTAGCATGAGGTTGAACTAACGTAGGCTAATGTGATTAGCATGAGGTTGAACTAACGTAGGCTAATGCGATTAGCATGAGGTTGAACTAACGTAGGCTAATGTGATTAGCATGAGGTTGAACTAACGTAGGCTAATGTGATTAGCATGAGGTTGAACTAACGTAGGCTAATGCGATTAGCATGAGGTTGAACTAACGTAGGCTAATGTGATTAGCATGAGGTTGAACTAACGTAGGCTAATGTGATTAGCATGAGGTTGAACTAACGTAGGCTAATGTGATTAGCATGAGGTTGAACTAACGTAGGCTAATGTGATTAGCATGAGGTTGAACTAACGTAGGCTAATGTGATTAGCATGAGGTTGAACTAACGTAGGCTAATGCGATTAGCATGAGGTTGAACTAACGTAGGATAATGTGATTAGCATGAGGTTGAACTAACGTAGGCTAATGCGATTAGCATGAGGTTGAACTAACGTAGGCTAATGCGATTAGCATGAGGTTGAACTAACGTAGGCTAATGTGATTAGCATGAGGTTGAACTAACGTAGGCTAATGTGATTAGCATGAGGTTGAACTAACGTAGGCTAATGTGATTAGCATGAGGTTGAACTAACGTAGGCTAATGTGATTAGCATGAGGTTGAACTAACGTAGGCTAATGTGATTAGCATGAGGTTGAACTAACGTAGGCTAATGTGATTAGCATGAGGTTGAACTAACGTAGGCTAATGTGATTAGCATGAGGTTGAACTAACGTAGGCTAATGTGATTAGCATGAGGTTGAACTAACGTAGGCTAATGTGATTAGCATGAGGTTGAACTAACGTAGGCTAATGTGATTAGCATGAGGTTGAACTAACGTAGGCTAATGTGATTAGCATGAGGTTGAACTAACGTAGGCTAATGTGATTAGCATGAGGTTGAACTAACGTAGGCTAATGTGATTAGCATGAGGTTGAACTAACGTAGGATAATGTGATTAGCATGAGGTTGAACTAACGTAGGCTAATGCGATTAGCATGAGGTTGAACTAACGTAGGCTAATGTGATTAGCATGAGGTTGAACTAACGTAGGCTAATGTGATTAGCATGAGGTTGAACTAACGTAGGATAATGCGTTTAGCATGAGGTTGAACTAACGTAGGCTAATGTGATTAGCATGAGGTTGAACTAACGTAGGCTAATGCGATTAGCATGAGGTTGAACTAACGTAGGCTAATGCGATTAGCATGAGGTTGAACTAACGTAGGCTAATGCGATTAGCATGAGGTTGAACTAACGTAGGCTAATGCGATTAGCATGAGGTTGAACTAACGTAGGCTAATGTGATTAGCATGAGGTTGAACTAACGTAGGCTAATGTGATTAGCATGAGGTTGAACTAACGTAGGCTAATGTGATTAGCATGAGGTTGAACTAACGTAGGCTAATGTGATTAGCATGAGGTTGAACTAACGTAGGCTAATGTGATTAGCATGAGGTTGAACTAACGTAGGCTAATGTGATTAGCATGAGGTTGAACTAACGTAGGCTAATGTGATTAGCATGAGGTTGAACTAACGTAGGCTAATGTGATTAGCATGAGGTTGAACTAACGTAGGCTAATGTGATTAGCATGAGGTTGAACTAACGTAGGCTAATGTGATTAGCATGAGGTTGAACTAACGTAGGCTAATGTGATTAGCATGAGGTTGAACTAACGGTAGGCTAATGTGATTAGCATGAGGTTGAACTAACGTAGGCTAATGTGATTAGCATGAGGTTGAACTAACGTAGGCTAATGCGATTAGCATGAGGTTGAACTAACGTAGGCTAATGTGATTAGCATGAGGTTGAACTAACGTAGGCTAATGTGATTAGCATGAGGTTGAACTAACGTAGGCTAATGCGATTAGCATGAGGTTGAACTAACGTAGGCTAATGCGATTAGCATGAGGTTGAACTAACGTAGGCTAATGTGATTAGCATGAGGTTGAACTAACGTAGGCTAATGTGATTAGCATGAGGTTGAACTAACGTAGGCTAATGTGATTAGCATGAGGTTGAACTAACGTAGGCTAATGTGATTAGCATGAGGTTGAACTAACGTAGGCTAATGTGATTAGCATGAGGTTGAACTAACGTAGGCTAATGTGATTAGCATGAGGTTGAACTAACGTAGGCTAATGTGATTAGCATGAGGTTGAACTAACGTAGGCTAATGCGATTAGCATGAGGTTGAACTAACGTAGGCTAATGTGATTAGCATGAGGTTGAACTAACGTAGGCTAATGTGATTAGCATGAGGTTGAACTAACGTAGGCTAATGTGATTAGCATGAGGTTGAACTAACGTAGGCTAATGTGATTAGCATGAGGTTGAACTAACGTAGGCTAATGTGATTAGCATGAGGTTGAACTAACGTAGGCTAATGTGATTAGCATGAGGTTGAACTAACGTAGGCTAATGTGATTAGCATGAGGTTGAACTAACGTAGGCTAATGTGATTAGCATGAGGTTGAACTAACGTAGGCTAATGTGATTAGCATGAGGTTGAACTAAGGTAGGATAATGCGTTTAGCATGAGGTTGAACTAACGTAGGCTAATGCGATTAGCATGAGGTTGAACTAACGTAGGCTAATGCGATTAGCATGAGGTTGAACTAACGTAGGCTAATGTGATTAGCATGAGGTTGAACTAACGTAGGCTAATGCGATTAGCATGAGGTTGAACTAACGTAGGCTAATGCGATTAGCATGAGGTTGAACTAACGTAGGCTAATGCGATTAGCATGAGGTTGAACTAACGTAGGCTAATGTGATGGCTAATGTGATTAGCATGAGGTTGAACTAACGTAGGCTAATGTGATTAGCATGAGGTTGAACTAACATAGGCTAATGTGATTAGCATGAGGTTGAACTAACGTAGGATAATGTGATTAGCATGAGGTTGAACTAACGTAGGCTAATGTGATTAGCATGAGGTTGAACTAACGTAGGATAATGTGATGAGCATGAGGTTGAACTAACGTAGGCTAATGTGATTAGCATGAGGTTGAACTAACGTAGGCTAATGTGATTAGCATGAGGTTGAACTAAAGTAGGCTAATGCGATTAGCATGAGGTTGAACTAACGTAGGATAATGTGGTTAGCATGAGGTTGAACTAACGTAGGCTAATGCGATTAGCATGAGGTTGAACTAACGTAGGCTAATGTGATTAGCATGAGGTTGAACTAACGTAGGATAATGTGATTAGCATGAGGTTGAACTAACGTAGGCTAATGCGATTAGCATGAGGTTGAACTAACGTAGGCTAATGTGATTAGCATGAGGTTGAACTAACGTAGGCTAATGTGATTAGCATGAGGTTGAACTAACGTAGGCTAATGTGATTAGCATGAGGTTGAACTAACGTAGGCTAATGCGATTAGCATGAGGTTGAACTAACGTAGGCTAATGCGATTAGCATGAGGTTGAACTAACGTAGGCTAATGCGATTAGCATGAGGTTGAACTAACGTAGGCTAATGTGATTAGCATGAGGTTGAACTAACGTAGGCTAATGCGATTAGCATGAGGTTGAACTAACGTAGGCTAATGCGATTAGCATGAGGTTGAACTAACGTAGGCTAATGCGATTAGCATGAGGTTGAACTAACGTAGGCTAATGTGATTAGCATGAGGTTGAACTAACGTAGGCTAATGCGATTAGCATGAGGTTGAACTAACGTAGGCTAATGTGATTAGCATGAGGTTGAACTAACGTAGGCTAATGTGATTAGCATGAGGTTGAACTAACGTAGGCTAATGTGATTAGCATGAGGTTGAACTAACGTAGGATAATGTGATTAGCATGAGGTTGAACTAACGTAGGCTAATGCGATTAGCATGAGGTTGAACTAACGTAGGCTAATGTGATTAGCATGAGGTTGAACTAACGTAGGCTAATGTGATTAGCATGAGGTTGAACTAACGTAGGCTAATGTGATTAGCATGAGGTTGAACTAACGTAGGCTAATGCGATTAGCATGAGGTTGAACTAACGTAGGCTAATGCGATTAGCATGAGGTTGAACTAACGTAGGCTAATGTGATTAGCATGAGGTTGAACTAACGTAGGCTAATGTGATTAGCATGAGGTTGAACTAACGTAGGCTAATGCGATTAGCATGAGGTTGAACTAACGTAGGCTAATGCGATTAGCATGAGGTTGAACTAACGTAGGCTAATGTGATTAGCATGAGGTTGAACTAACGTAGGCTAATGTGATGAGCATGAGGTTGAACTAACGTAGGCTAATGTGGTTAGCATGAGGTTGAACTAACGTAGGCTAATGTGATTAGCATGAGGTTGAACTAACGTAGGCTAATGTGATTAGCATGAGGTTGAACTAAGGTAGGATAATGCGATTAGCATGAGGTTGAACTAACGTAGGCTAATGCGATTAGCATGAGGTTGAACTAACGTAGGCTAATGCGATTAGCATGAGGTTGAACTAACGTAGGCTAATGCGATTAGCATGAGGTTGAACTAACGTAGGCTAATGCGATTAGCATGAGGTTGAACTAACGTAGGCTAATGCGATTAGCATGAGGTTGAACTAACGTAGGCTAATGTGATTAGCATGAGGTTGAACTAACGTAGGCTAATGCGATTAGCATGAGGTTGAACTAACGTAGGCTAATGCGATTAGCATGAGGTTGAACTAACGTAGGCTAATGTGATTAGCATGAGGTTGAACTAACGTAGGCTAATGTGATGGCTAATGTGATTAGCATGAGGTTGAACTAACGTAGGATAATGTGATTAGCATGAGGTTGAACTAACGTAGGCTAATGTGATTAGCATGAGGTTGAACTAACGTAGGCTAATGTGATTAGCATGAGGTTGAACTAACGTAGGCTAATGCGATTAGCATGAGGTTGAACTAACGTAGGCTAATGTGATTAGCATGAGGTTGAACTAACGTAGGCTAATGTGATGGCTAATGTGATTAGCATGAGGTTGAACTAACGTAGGCTAATGCGATTAGCATGAGGTTGAACTAACGTAGGCTAATGCGATTAGCATGAGGTTGAACTAACGTAGGCTAATGCGATTAGCATGAGGTTGAACTAACGTAGGCTAATGTGATTAGCATGAGGTTGAACTAACGTAGGCTAATGTGATGGCTAATGTGATTAGCATGAGGTTGAACTAACGTAGGATAATGTGATTAGCATGAGGTTGAACTAACGTAGGATAATGCGTTTAGCATGAGGTTGAACTAACGTAGGCTAATGCGATTAGCATGAGGTTGAACTAACGTAGGCTAATGCGATTAGCATGAGGTTGAACTAACGTAGGCTAATGTGATTAGCATGAGGTTGAACTAACGTAGGCTAATGTGATGGCTAATGTGATTAGCATGAGGTTGAACTAACGTAGGCTAATGTGATTAGCATGAGGTTGAACTAACGTAGGCTAATGTGATTAGCATGAGGTTGAACTAACGTAGGCTAATGCGATGAGCATGAGTTTGAACTAAGGTAGGATAAAGCGTTTAGCATGAGGTTGAACTAACGTAGGCCAATGCGATTAGCATGAGGTTGAACTAACGTAGGCTAATGTGATTAGCATGAGGTTGAACTAACGTAGGCTAATGTGATTAGCATGAGGTTGAACTAACGTAGGCTAATGCGATTAGCATGAGGTTGAACTAACGTAGGCTAATGTGATTAGCATGAGGTTGAACTAACGTAGGCTAATGTGATTAGCATGAGGTTGAACTAACGTAGGCTAATGAGATTAGCATGAGGTTGAACTAACGTAGGCTAATGTGATGAGCATGAGGTTGAACTAACGTAGGCTAATGTGATTAGCATGAGGTTGAACTAACGTAGGCTAATGTGATTAGCATGAGGTTGAACTAACGTAGGATAATGTGATTAGCATGAGGATGAACTAACGTAGGCTAATGCGATTAGCATGAGGTTGAACTAACGTAGGCTAATGCGATTAGCATGAGGTTGAACTAACGTAGGCTAATGTGATTAGCATGAGGTTGAACTAACGTAGGCTAATGCGATGAGCATGAGTTTGAACTAACGTAGGCTAATGTGATTAGCATGAGGTTGAACTAACGTAGGCTATAGTGATGGCTAATGTGATTAGCATGAGGTTGAACTAACGTAGGATAATGTGATTAGCATGAGGTTGAACTAACGTAGGCTAATGCGATTAGCATGAGGTTGAACTAACGTAGGCTAATGTGATTAGCATGAGGTTGAACTAACGTAGGCTAATGTGATTAGCATGAGGTTGAACTAAGGTAGGATAATGTGATTAGCATGAGGTTGAACTAACGTAGGCTAATGTGATTAGCATGAGGTTGAACTAACGTAGGCTAATGTGATTAGCATGAGGTTGAACTAACGTAGGCTAATGTGATTAGCATGAGGTTGAACTAACGTAGGCTAATGTGATTAGCATGAGGTTGAACTAACGTAGGCTAATGCGATTAGCATGAGGTTGAACTAACGTAGGCTAATGTGATTAGCATGAGGTTGAACTAACGTAGGCTAATGCGATTAGCATGAGGTTGAACTAACGTAGGCTAATGTGATTAGCATGAGGTTGAACTAACGTAGGCTAATGTGATTAGCATGAGGTTGAACTAACGTAGGCTAATGTGATTAGCATGAGGTTGAACTAACGTAGGCTAATGTGATTAGCATGAGGTTGAACTAACGTAGGCTAATGCGATTAGCATGAGGTTGAACTAACGTAGGCTAATGCGATTAGCATGAGGTTGAACTAACGTAGGCTAATGTGATTAGCATGAGGTTGAACTAACGTAGGCTAATGTGATTAGCATGAGGTTGAACTAACGTAGGCTAATGTGATTAGCATGAGGTTGAACTAACGTAGGCTAATGTGATGAGCATGAGGTTGAACTAACGTAGGCTAATGTGATTAGCATGAGGTTGAACTAACGTAGGCTAATGTGATTAGCATGAGGTTGAACTAACGTAGGCTAATGCGATTAGCATGAGGTTGAACTAACGTAGGCTAATGTGATTAGCATGAGGTTGAACTAACGTAGGCTAATGTGATTAGCATGAGGTTGAACTAACGTAGGCTAATGTGATTAGCATGAGGTTGAACTAACGTAGGCTAATGTGATTAGCATGAGGTTGAACTAACGTAGGCTAATGTGATTAGCATGAGGTTGAACTAACGTAGGCTAATGTGATTAGCATGAGGTTGAACTAACGTAGGATAATGCGATTAGCATGAGTGTGAACTAACGTAGGCTAATGCGATTAGCATGAAGTTGAACTAACGTAGGCTAATGAGATTAGCATGAGGTTGAACTAACGTAGGCTAATGTGATGAGCATGAGGTTGAACTAACGTAGGCTAATGCGATTAGCATGAGGTTGAACTAACGTAGGCTAATGCGATTAGCATGAGGTTGAACTAACGTAGGCTAATGTGATTAGCATGAGGTTGAACTAACGTAGGCTAATGCGATTAGCATGAGGTTGAACTAACGTAGGCTAATGCGATTAGCATGAGGTTGAACTAACGTAGGCTAATGTGATTAGCATGAGGTTGAACTAACGTAGGCTAATGTGATTAGCATGAGGTTGAACTAACGTAGGCTAATGTGATTAGCATGAGGTTGAACTAACGTAGGCTAATGTGATGAGCATGAGGTTGAACTAACGTAGGCTAATGTGGTTAGCATGAGGTTGAACTAACGTAGGCTAATGTGATTAGCATGAGGTTGAACTAACGTAGGCTAATGCGATTAGCATGAGGTGAACTAACGTAGGCTAATGTGATTAGCATGAGGTTGAACTAACGTAGGCTAATGTGATGAGCATGAGGTTGAACTAACGTAGGCTAATGTGATTAGCATGAGGTTGAACTAACGTAGGCTAATGTGATTAGCATGAGGTTGAACTAACGTAGGCTAATGTGATTAGCATGAGGTTGAACTAACGTAGGCTAATGTGATTAGCATGAGGTTGAACTAACGTAGGCTAATGTGATTAGCATGAGGTTGAACTAACGTAGGCTAATGTGATTAGCATGAGGTTGAACTAACGTAGGCTAATGTGATTAGCATGAGGTTGAACTAACGTAGGCTAATGTGATTAGCATGAGGTTGAACTAACGTAGGCTAATGCGATTAGCATGAGTTTGAACTAACGTAGGCTAATGTGATTAGCATGAGGTTGAACTAACGTAGGCTAATGCGATTAGCATGAGGTTGAACTAACGTAGGCTAATGTGATTAGCATGAGGTTGAACTAACGTAGGCTAATGTGATTAGCATGAGGTTGAACTAACGTAGGCTAATATTAGCATGAGGTTGAACTAACGTAGGCTAATGTGATTAGCATGAGGTTGAACTAACGTAGGCTAATGTGATTAGCATGAGGTTGAACTAACGTAGGCTAATGAGATTAGCATGAGGTTGAACTAACGTAGGCTAATGTGATTAGCATGAGGTTGAACTAACGTAGGCTAATGTGATTAGCATGAGGTTGAACTAACGTAGGCTAATGTGATTAGCATGAGGTTGAACTAACGTAGGCTAATGTGATTAGCATGAGGTTGAACTAACGTAGGCTAATGCGATTAGCATGAGGTTGAACTAACGTAGGCTAATGCGATTAGCATGAGGTTGAACTAACGTAGGCTAATGTGATTAGCATGAGGTTGAACTAACGTAGGCTAATGCGATTAGCATGAGTTTGAACTAACGTAGGCTAATGTGATTAGCATGAGGTTGAACTAACGTAGGCTATAGTGATGGCTAATGTGATTAGCATGAGGTTGAACTAACGTAGGATAATGTGATTAGCATGAGGTTGAACTAACGTAGGCTAATGCGATTAGCATGAGGTTGAACTAACGTAGGCTAATGTGATTAGCATGAGGTTGAACTAACGTAGGCTAATGTGATTAGCATGAGGTTGAACTAACGTAGGCTAATGTGATTAGCATGAGGTTGAACTAACGTAGGCTAATGCGATTAGCATGAGGTTGAACTAACGTAGGCTAATGCGATTAGCATGAGGTTGAACTAACGTAGGCTAATGCGATTAGCATGAGGTTGAACTAACGTAGGCTAATGCGATTAGCATGAGGTTGAACTAACGTAGGCTAATGCGATTAGCATGAGGTTGAACTAACGTAGGCTAATGCGATTAGCATGAGGTTGAACTAACGTAGGCTAATGCGATTAGCATGAGGTTGAACTAACGTAGGCTAATGTGATTAGCATGAGGTTGAACTAACGTAGGCTAATGTGATTAGCATGAGGTTGAACTAACGTAGGCTAATGTGATTAGCATGAGGTTGAACTAACGTAGGCTAATGTGATTAGCATGAGGTTGAACTAACGTAGGCTAATGCGATTAGCATGAGGTGAACTAACGTAGGCTAATGTGATTAGCATGAGATTGAACTAACGTAGGCTAATGTGATTAGCATGAGGTTGAACTAACGTAGGCTAATGTGATTAGCATGAGGTTGAACTAACGTAGGCTAATGTGATTAGCATGAGGTTGAACTAACGTAGGATAATGTGATTAGCATGAGGTTGAACTAACGTAGGCTAATGCGATTAGCATGAGGTTGAACTAACGTAGGCTAATGCGATTAGCATGAGGTTGAACTAACGTAGGCTAATGCGATTAGCATGAGGTTGAACTAACGTAGGCTAATGCGATTAGCATGAGGTTGAACTAACGTAGGCTAATGTGATTAGCATGAGGTTGAACTAACGTAGGCTAATGTGATGAGCATGAGGTTGAACTAACGTAGGCTAATGTGATTAGCATGAGGTTGAACTAACGTAGGCTAATGTGATTAGCATGAGGTTGAACTAACGTAGGCTAATGCGATTAGCATGAGGTTGAACTAACGTAGGCTAATGTGATTAGCATGAGGTTGAACTAACGTAGGCTAATGTGATGAGCATGAGGTTGAACTAACGTAGGCTAATGTGATTAGCATGAGAGTTGAACTAACGTAGGCTAATGTGATTAGCATGAGGTTGAACTAACGTAGGCTAATGTGATTAGCATGAGGTTGAACTAACGTAGGATAATGTTTAGCATGAGGTTGAACTAACGTAGGCTAATGCGATTAGCATGAGGTTGAACTAACGTAGGCTAATGCGATTAGCATGAGGTTGAACTAACGTAGGCTAATGTGATTAGCATGAGGTTGAACTAACGTAGGCTAATGTGATTAGCATGAGGTTGAACTAACGTAGGCTAATGTGATTAGCATGAGGTTGAACTAACGTAGGCTAATGTGATTAGCATGAGGTTGAACTAACGTAGGCTAATGCGATTAGCATGAGGTTGAACTAACGTAGGCTAATGCGATTAGCATGAGGTTGAACTAACGTAGGCTAATGTGATTAGCATGAGGTTGAACTAACGTAGGCTAATGTGATTAGCATGAGGTTGAACTAACGTAGGCTAATGCGATTAGCATGAGGTTGAACTAACGTAGGCTAATGTGATTAGCATGAGGTTGAACTAACGTAGGCTAATGTGATTAGCATGAGGTTGAACTAACGTAGGCTAATGAGATTAGCATGAGGTTGAACTAACGTAGGCTAATGTGATTAGCATGAGGTTGAACTAACGTAGGCTAATGTGATTAGCATGAGGTTGAACTAACGTAGGCTAATGTGATTAGCATGAGGTTGAACTAACGTAGGATAATGTGATTAGCATGAGGTTGAACTAACGTAGGCTAATGCGATTAGCATGAGGTTGAACTAACGTAGGCTAATGCGATTAGCATGAGGTTGAACTAACGTAGGCTAATGTGATTAGCATGAGGTTGAACTAACGTAGGCTAATGCGATGAGCATGAGGTTGAACTAACGTAGGCTAATGTGATTAGCATGAGGTTGAACTAACGTAGGCTATAGTGATGGCTAATGTGATTAGCATGAGGTTGAACTAACGTAGGATAATGTGATTAGCATGAGGTTGAACTAACGTAGGCTAATGTGATTAGCATGAGGTTGAACTAACGTAGGATAATGCGTTTAGCATGAGGTTGAACTAACGTAGGCTAATGCGATTAGCGTGAGGTTGAACTAACGTAGGCTAATGTGATTAGCATGAGGTTGAACTAATGTAGGCTAATGTGATTAGCATGAGGTTGAACTAACGTAGGCTAATGCGATTAGCATGAGGTTGAACTAACGTAGGCTAATGCGATTAGCATGAGGTTGAACTAACGTAGGCTAATGTGATGGCTAATGTGATTAGCATGAGGTTGAACTAACGTAGGATAATGTGATTAGCATGAGGTTGAACTAACGTAGGCTAATGCGATTAGCATGAGGTTGAACTAACGTAGGCTAATGTGATTAGCATGAGGTTGAACTAACGTAGGCTAATGCGATTAGCATGAGGTTGAACTAACGTAGGCTAATGTGATTAGCATGAGGTTGAACTAACGTAGGCTAATGTGATGGCTAATGTGATTAGCATGAGGTTGAACTAACGTAGGCTAATGTGATTAGCATGAGGTTGAACTAACGTAGGCTAATGTGATTAGCATGAGGTTGAACTAACGTAGGATAATGTGATTAGCATGAGGTTGAACTAACGTAGGCTAATGTGATTAGCATGAGGTTGAACTAACGTAGGCTAATGTGATTAGCATGAGGTTGAACTAACGTAGGCTAATGTGATTAGCATGAGGTTGAACTAACGTAGGCTAATGTGATTAGCATGAGGTTGAACTAACGTAGGCTAATGTGATTAGCATGAGGTTGAACTAACGTAGGCTAATGTGATTAGCATGAGGTTGAACTAACGTAGGCTAATGTGATTAGCATGAGGTTGAACTAACGTAGGCTAATGTGATTAGCATGAGGTTGAACTAACGTAGGCTAATGTGATTAGCATGAGGTTGAACTAACGTAGGCTAATGTGATTAGCATGAGGTTGAACTAACGTAGGCTAATGTGATTAGCATGAGGTTGAACTAACGTAGGCTAATGTGATTAGCATGAGGTTGAACTAACGTAGGCTAATGTGATTAGCATGAGGTTGAACTAACGTAGGCTAATGTGATTAGCATGAGGTTGAACTAACGTAGGCTAATGTGATTAGCATGAGGTTGAACTAACGTAGGCTAATGCGATTAGCATGAGGTTGAACTAACGTAGGCTAATGCGATTAGCATGAGGTTGAACTAACGTAGGCTAATGCGATTAGCATGAGGTTGAACTAACGTAGGCTAATGCGATTAGCATGAGGTTGAACTAACGTAGGCTAATGTGATTAGCATGAGGTTGAACTAACGTAGGCTAATGTGATTAGCATGAGGTTGAACTAACGTAGGCTAATGTGATTAGCATGAGGTTGAACTAACGTAGGCTAATGCGATTAGCATGAGGTTGAACTAACGTAGGCTAATGTGATTAGCATGAGGTTGAACTAACGTAGGCTAATGTGATTAGCATGAGGTTGAACTAACGTAGGCTAATGCGATTAGCATGAGGTTGAACTAACGTAGGCTAATGCGATTAGCATGAGGTTGAACTAACGTAGGCTAATGTGATTAGCATGAGGTTGAACTAACGTAGGCTAATGTGATTAGCATGAGGTTGAACTAACGTAGGCTAATGTGATTAGCATGAGGTTGAACTAACGTAGGCTAATGTGATTAGCATGAGGTTGAACTAACGTAGGCTAATGTGATTAGCATGAGGTTGAACTAACGTAGGCTAATGCGATTAGCATGAGGTTGAACTAACGTAGGCTAATGTGATTAGCATGAGGTTGAACTAACGTAGGCTAATGTGATTAGCATGAGGTTGAACTAACATAGGCTAATGCGATTAGCATGAGGTTGAACTAACGTAGGCTAATGTGATTAGCATGAGGTTGAACTAAAGTAGGATAATGCGATTAGTATGAGGTTGAACTAACGTAGGCTAATGTGATTAGCATGAGGTTGAACTAACGTAGGCTAATGTGATTAGCATGAGGTTGAACTAACGTAGGATATTATTATTATTATTATATTATAATGTGATTAGCATGAGGTTGAACTAACGTAGGCTAATGTGATTAGCATGAGGTTGAACTAACGTAGGCTAATGTGATTAGCATGAGGTTGAACTAATGTAGGATAATGTGATTAGCATGAGGTTGAACTAACGTAGGCTAATGCGATTAGCATGAGGTTGAACTAACGTAGGCTAATGCGATTAGCATGAGGTTGAACTAACGTAGGCTAATGCGATTAGCATGAGGTTGAACTAACGTAGGCTAATGTGATTAGCATGAGGTTGAACTAACGTAGGCTAATGTGATTAGCATGAGGTTGAAATAACGTAGGCTAATGTGATTAGCATGAGGTTGAACTAACGTAGGCTAATGCGATTAGCATGAGGTTGAACTAATGTAGGATAATGCGATTAGCATGAGGTTGAACTATCGTAGGCTAATGCGATTAGCATGAGGTTGAACTAACGTAGGCTAATATTAGCATGAGGTTGAACTAACGTAGGCTAATGTGATTAGCATGAGGTTGAACTAACGTAGGCTAATGCGATTAGCATGAGGTTGAACTAACGTAGGCTAATGTGATGAGCATGAGGTTGAACTAACGTAGGCTAATGTGATTAGCATGAGGTTGAACTAACGTAGGCTAATGTGATTAGCATGAGGTTGAACTAACGTAGACTAATGTGATTAGCATGAGGTTGAACTAACGTAGGATAATGCGATTAGCATGAGTTTGAACTAACGTAGGCTAATGAGATTAGCATGAGGTTGAACTAACGTAGGCTAATGTGATGAGCATGAGGTTGAACTAACGTAGGCTAATGTGATGAGCATGAGGTTGAACTAACGTAGGCTAATGTGATTAGCATGAGGTTGAACTAACATAGGATAATGTGATTAGCATGAGGTTGAACTAACGTAGGATAATGTGATTAGCATGAGGTTGAACTAAAGGTAGGCTAATGTGATTAGCATGAGGTTGAACTAACGTAGGCTAATGTGATTAGCATGAGGTTGAACTAACGTAGGCTAATGTGATTAGCATGAGGTTGAACTAACGTAGGCTAATGTGATTAGCATGAGGTTGAACTAACGTAGGCTAATGTGATTAGCCTGAGGTTGAACTAACGTAGGCTAATGTGATTAGCATGAGGTTGAACTAACGTAGGATAATGTGATTAGCATGAGGTTGAACTAACGTAGGCTAATGCGATTAGCATGAGGTTGAACTAACGTAGGCTAATGTGATTAGCATGAGGTTGAACTAACGTAGGCTAATGTGATTAGCATGAGGTTGAACTAACATAGGATAATGTGATTAGCATGAGGTTGAACTAACGTAGGATAATGTGATTAGCATGAGGTTGAACTAACGTAGGCTAATGTGATTAGCATGAGGTTGAACTAACGTAGGCTAATGTGATTAGCATGAGGTTGAACTAACGTAGGCTAATGTGATTAGCATGAGGTTGAACTAACGTAGGCTAATGTGATTAGCATGAGGTTGAACTAACGTAGGCTAATGTGATGAGCATGAGGTTGAACTAACGTAGGCTAATGTGATTAGCATGAGGTTGAACTAACGTAGGCTAATGTGATTAGCATGAGGTTGAACTAACGTAGGATAATGTGATTAGCATGAGGTTGAACTAACGTAGGCTAATGCGATTAGCATGAGTTTGAACTAACGTAGGCTAATGTGATTAGCATGAGGTTGAACTAACGTAGGCTAATGTGATTAGCATGAGGTTGAACTAACGTAGGCTAATGTGATTAGCATGAGGTTGAACTAACGTAGACTAATGTGATTAGCATGAGGTTGAACTAACGTAGGCTAATGCGATTAGCATGAGTTTGAACTAACGTAGGCTAATGTGATTAGCATGAGGTTGAACTAACGTAGGCTAATGTGATTAGCATGAGGTTGAACTAACGTAGGCTAATGTGATTAGCATGAGGTTGAACTAACGTAGGCTAATGTGATGAGCATGAGGTTGAACTAACGTAGGCTAATGTGATGAGCATGAGGTTGAACTAACGTAGGCTAATGTGATTAGCATGAGGTTGAACTAACGTAGGCTAATGTGATTAGCATGAGGTTGAATTAACGTAGGATAATGTGATTAGCATGAGGTTGAACTAACGTAGGCTAATGTGATTAGCATGAGGTTGAACTAACGTAGGCTAATGTGATTAGCATGAGGTTGAACTAACGTAGGCTAATGTGATTAGCATGAGGTTGAACTAACGTAGGCTAATGTGATTAGCATGAGGTTGAACTAACGTAGGCTAATGTGATTAGCATGAGGTTGAACTAACGTAGGCTAATGTGATTAGCATGAGGTTGAACTAACGTAGGCTAATGCGATTAGCATGAGGTTGAACTAACGTAGGCTAATGCGATTAGCATGAGGTTGAACTAACGTAGGCTAATGTGATTAGCATGAGGTTGAACTAACGTAGGCTAATGTGATTAGCATGAGGTTGAACTAACGTAGGCTAATGTGATTAGCATGAGGTTGAACTAACGTAGGCTAATGTGATTAGCATGAGGTTGAACTAACGTAGGCTAATGTGATTAGCATGAGGTTGAACTAACGTAGGCTAATGTGATTAGCATGAGGTTGAACTAACGTAGGATAATGTGATTAGCATGAGGTTGAACTAACATAGGCTAATGCGATTAGCATGAGGTTGAACTAATGTAGGATAATGCGATTAGCATGAGGTTGAACTATCGTAGGCTAATGCGATTAGCATGAGGTTGAATTAACGTAGGCTAATGCGATTAGCATGAGGTTGAACTAACGTAGGCTAATGTGATTAGAATGAGGTTGAACTAACGTAGGCTAATGTGATTAGCATGAGGTTGAACTAACGTAGGCTAATGTGATTAGCATGAGGTTGAACTAACGTAGGATAATGTGATTAGCATGAGGTTGAACTAACGTAGGCTAATGTGATTAGCATGAGGTTGAACTAACGTAGGATAATGCGTGTAGCATGAGGTTGAACTAACGTAGGCTAATGCGATTAGCGTGAGGTTGAACTAACGTAGGCTAATGTGATTAGCATGAGGTTGAACTAACATAGGCTAATGCGATTAGCATGAGGTTGAACTAACGTAGGCTAATGTGATTAGCATGAGGTTGAACTAACATAGGCTAATGCGATTAGCATGAGGTTGAACTAACGTAGGCTAATGTGATTAGCATGAGGTTGAACTAAAGTAGGATAATGCGATTAGTATGAGGTTGAACTAACGCATGCCCGACTAGCATCACCACCCTGGATGGTTCCAACCTTGAATATGTGGACATCTATAAGTACCTAGGTGTCTGGCTAGACTGCAAACTCTCCTTCCAGACTCACATCAAACATCTCCAATCAAAAATCAAATCCAGAGTCGGCTTTCTATTCCGCAACAAAGCCTCCTTCACTCACGCTGCCAAGCTTACCCTAGTAAAACTGACTATCCTACCGATCCTCGACTTCGGCGATGTCATCTACAAAATGGCTTCCAACACTCTACTCAGCAAACTGGATGCAGTCTATCACAGTGCCATCCGTTTTGTCACTAAAGCACCTTATACCACCCACCACTGCGACTTGTATGCTCTAGTCGGCTGGCCCTCACTACATATTCGTCGCCAGACCCACTGGCTCCAGGTCATCTACAAGTCCATGCTAGGTAAAGCTCCGCCTTATCTCAGTTCACTGGTCACGATGGCAACACCCATCCGTAGCACGCGCTCCAGCAGGTGTATCTCACTGATCATCCCTAAAGCCAACACCTCATTTGGCCGCCTTTCGTTCCAGTACTCTGCTGCCTGTGACTGGAACGAATTGCAAAATCGCTGAAGTTGGAGACTTTTATCTCCCTCTCCAACTTCAAACATCAGCTATCCGAGCAGCTAACCGATCGCTGCAGCTGTACATAGTCTATAGGTAAATAGCTCACCCTTTTCACCTACCTCATTCCCATACTGTTTTTATACTGTTTTTATTTATTTACTTTTCTGCTCTTTTGCACACCAATATCTCTACCTGTACATGCCCATCTGATCATTTATCACTCCAGTGTTAATCTGCAAAATTGTATTATTCGCCTACCTCCTCATGCCTTTTGCACACATTGTATATAGACTGCCCATTTTTTTCTACTGTGTTATTGACTTGCTAATTGTTTACTCCATGTGTAACTCTGTGTTGTCTGTTCACACTGCTATGCTTTATCTTGGCCAGGTCGCAGTTGCAAATGAGAACTTGTTCTCAACTAGCCTACCTGGTTAAATAAAGGTGAAATAAAAAAAATAAAAAAAAATAGCATGAGGTTGAACTAATGTAGGATAATGCGATTAGCATGAGGTTGAACTATCGTAGGCTAATGCGATTAGCATGAGGTTGAACTAACGTAGGCTAATATTAGCATGAGGTTGAACTAACGTAGGCTAATGTGATTAGCATGAGGTTGAACTAACGTAGGCTAATGCGATTAGCATGAGGTTGAACTAACATAGGCTAATGTGATGAGCATGAGGTTGAACTAACGTAGGCTAATGTGATTAGCATGAGGTTGAACTAACGTAGGCTAATGTGATTAGTATGAGGTTGAACTAACGTAGACTAATGTGATTAGCATGAGGTTGAACTAACGTAGGATAATGCGATTAGCATGAGTTTGAACTAACGTAGGCTAATGTGATTAGCATGAGGTTGAACTAACGTAGGCTAATGTGATTAGCATGAGGTTGAACTAATGTAGGCTAATGTGATTAGCATGAGGTTGAACTAACGTAGGCTAATGTGATTAGCATGAGGTTGAACTAACGTAGGCTAATGTGATGAGCATGAGGTTGAACTAACGTAGGCTAATGTGATGAGCATGAGGTTGAACTAACGTAGGCTAATGTGATTAGCATGAGGTTGAACTAACGTAGGCTAATGTGATTAGCATGAGGTTGAACTAACGTAGGATAATGCGATTAGCATGAGTTTGAACCAACGTAGGCTAATGTGATTAGCATGAGGTTGAACTAACGTAGGCTAATGTGATTAGCATGAGGTTGAACTAACGTAGGCTAATGTGATTAGCATGAGGTTGAACTAACGTAGGCTAATGTGATTAGCATGAGGTTGAACTAACGTAGGATAATGTGATTAGCATGAGGTTGAACTAACGTAGGCTAATGCGATTAGCATGAGGTTGAACTAATGTAGGATAATGCGATTAGCATGAGGTTGAACTATCGTAGGCTAATGCGATTAGCATGAGGTTGAACTAACGTAGGCTAATGCGATTAGCATGAGGTTGAACTAACGTAGGCTAATGTGATTAGCATGAGGTTGAACTAACGTAGGCTAATGTGATTAGCATGAGGTTGAACTAACGTAGGCTAATGTGATTAGCATGAGGTTGAACTAACGTAGGATAATGTGATTAGCATGAGGTTGAACTAACGTAGGCTAATGTGATTAGCATGAGGTTGAACTAACGTAGGATAATGCGTTAGCATGAGGTTGAACTAACGTAGGCTAATGCGATTAGCGTGAGGTTGAACTAACGTAGGCTAATGTGATTAGCATGAGGTTGAACTAACATAGGCTAATGCGATTAGCATGAGGTTGAACTAACGTAGGCTAATGTGATTAGCATGAGGTTGAACTAACGTAGGCTAATGTGATTAGCATGAGGTTGAACTAACGTAGGCTAATGAGATTAGCATGAGGTTGAACTAACGTAGGCTAATGTGATGAGCATGAGGTTGAACTAACGTAGGCTAATGTGATTAGCATGAGGTTGAACTAACGTAGGCTAATGTGATTAGCATGAGGTTGAACTAACGTAGGCTAATGCGATTAGCATGAGGTTGAACTAACGTAGGCTAATGCGATTAGCGTGAGGTTGAACTAACGTAGGCTAATGCGATTAGCATGAGGTTGAACTAACGTAGGCTAATGCGATTAGCGTGAGGTTGAACTAACGTAGGCTAATGTGATTAGCATGAGGTTGAACTAACATAGGCTAATGCGATTAGCATGAGGTTGAACTAACGTAGGCTAATGTGATTAGCATGAGGTTGAACTAACATAGGCTAATGCGATTAGCATGAGGTTGAACTAACGTAGGCTAATGTGATTAGCATGAGGTTGAACTAAAGTAGGATAATGCGATTAGCATGAGGTTGAACTAACGTAGGCTAATGAGATTAGCATGAGGTTGAACTAACGTAGGCTAATGTGATTAGCATGAGGTTGAACTAACGTAGGCTAATGTGATTAGCATGAGGTTGAACTAACGTAGGCTAATGTGATTAGCATGAGGTTGAACTAACGTAGGCTAATGCGATTAGCATGAGGTTGAACTAACGTAGGCTAATGCGATTAGCATGAGGTTGAACTAACGTAGGCTAATGCGATTAGCATGAGGTTGAACTAACGTAGGCTAATGCGATTAGCATGAGGTTGAACTAACGTAGGCTAATGCGATTAGCATGAGGTTGAACTAACGTAGGCTAATGTGATTAGCATGAGGTTGAACTAACGTAGGCTAATGCGATTAGCATGAGGTTGAACTAACGTAGGCTAATGCGATGAGCATGAGGTTGAACTAACGTAGGCTAATGTGATTAGCATGAGGTTGAACTAACGTAGGCTAATGTGATTAGCATGAGGTTGAACTAATGTAGGCTAATGTGATTAGCATGAGGTTGAACTAAAGTAGTCTAATGTGATTAGCATGAGGTTGAACTAACGTAGGATAATGCGTTTAGCATGAGGTTGAACTAACGTAGGCTAATGCGATTAGCATGAGGTTGAACTAACGTAGGCTAATGTGATTAGCATGAGGTTGAACTAATGTAGGATAATGCGATTAGCATGAGGTTGAACTATCGTAGGCTAATGCGATTAGCATGAGGTTGAACTAACGTAGGATAATGCGATTAGCATGAGTTTGAACTAACGTAGGCTAATGTGATTAGCATGAGGTTGAACTAACGTAGGCTAATGTGATTAGCATGAGGTTGAACTAACGTAGGCTAATGTGATTAGCATGAGGTTGAACTAACGTACGAGTCTTGGGTTTACAGTAGTTAATAAACCATCTGCTTCCCATTGAGAACATGAGTCTTGGGTTTACAGTAGTTAATAAACCATCTGCTTCCCATTGAGAACATGAGTCTTGGGTTTACAGTAGTTAATAAACCATCTGCTTCCCATTGAGAACACAAGTCTTGGGTTTACAGTAGTTAATAAACCATCTGCTTCCCATTGAGAACACAAGTCTTGGGTTTACAGTAGTTAATAAACCATCTGCTTCCCATTGAGAACATGAGTCTTGGGTTTACAGTAGTTAATAAACCATCTGCTTCCCATTGAGAACACAAGTCTTGGGTTTACAGTAGTTAATAAACCATCTGCATCCCATTGAGAACATGAGTCTTGGGTTTACAGTAGTTAATAAACCATCTGCTTCCCATTGAGAACACAAGTCTTGGGTTTACAGTAGTTAATAAACCATCTGCTTCCCATTGAGAACACAAGTCTTGGGTTTACAGTAGTTAATAAACCATCTGCTTCCCATTGAGAACATGAGTCTTGGGTTTACAGTAGTTAATAAACCATCTGCTTCCCATTGAGAACATGAGTCTTGGGTTTACAGTAGTTAATAAACCATCTGCTTCCCATTGAGAACACAAGTCTTGGGTTTACAGTAGTTAATAAACCATCTGCTTCCCATTGAGAACACAAGTCTTGGGTTTACAGTAGTTAATAAACCATCTGCTTCCCATTGAGAACATGAGTCTTGGGTTTACAGTAGTTAATAAACCATCTGCATCCCATTGAGAACATGAGTCTTGGGTTTACAGTAGTTAATAAACCATCTGCTTCCCATTGAGAACACGAGTCTTGGGTTTACAGTAGTTAATAAACCATCTGCTTCCCATTGAGAACATGAGTCTTGGCTCAGAACATACATTCCTGTTCCACTACTAACCCCTGACCTCTCGCCTATGACCTCTACTCAGTCTACTCAACCATTTCTACATATTTGTACAGAGTTGGGTATGAGGCTACCCTCTAGCCTCTACACATGGCTAGCTATACACTCCATGGTTCTAGGAACCATTTCCTTTCTTTCTAAGAGTGTAGTGTCAGTATTTCCACCACCCAATAAGGGATCATAGCTTTCATCTGAATTCACTTGGTCAGTCTGTGTTATGTAAAGAGCAGTTCTTAATGAAAAATTAAAGATACTTAAGTTTCCAATTGTCATACTTGAGGAAAAGTTTTTTTTAATACTGTCCCTTAGTAAAAAATGACTCAATTAAAAGTCACCCAGTAAAATACTACTTGAGTAAAAGTCTAAAAGTATTTGGTTTTAAAAATAGGATCAAAAGTAAAAGTACAAATCATTTCACATTCCTTATATTAATCCAACCACACAGCACCATTTTCCTTTCTTTAATTTACGGATAGCCAGGGGCACACTCCAACACTCCAACAACCCAACACTCCGACACTCCGACACTCCGACACTCCGACACTCCAACAACCCAACACTCCGACACTCCGACAACCCAACACTCCGACACTCCAACAACCCAACACTCCAACACTCCAACAACCCGACACTCCGACACTCCGACACTCCGACACTCCGACAACCCAACACTCCAACACTCCGACACTCCGACACTCCGACACTCCGACATCATTTACAAAACAAAGCATTTATGTTTAGTGAGTCCTCCAGATCAGAGGCGGTAGAGATGACCAGGGATGTTCTCTGTTTAGTGAGTCCTCCAGATCAGAGGCAGTAGGGATGACCAGGGATGTTCTCTGTTTAGTGAGTCCTCCAGAACAGAGGCAGTAGGGATGACCAGGGATGTTCTCTGTTTAGTGAGTCCTCCAGATCAGAGGCGGTAGAGATGACCAGGGATGTTCTCTGTTTAGTGAGTCCTCCAGATCAGAGGCAGTAGGGATGACCAGGGATGTTCTCTGTTTAGTGAGTCCTCCAGATCAGAGGCAGTAGGGATGACCAGGGATGTTCTCTGTTTAGTGAGTCCTCCAGATCAGAGGCAGTAGGGATGACCAGGGATGTTCTCTGTTTAGTGAGTCCTCCACATCAGAGGCAGTAGGGATGACCAGGGATGTTCTCTGTTTAGTGAGTCCTCCAGACAAGAGGCAGTAGGGATTACCAGGGATGTTCTCTGTTTAGTGAGTGGTCCAGATCAGAGACGGTAGTGATGACCAGGGATGTTCTCTGTTTAGTGAGTCCTCCAGATCAGAGGCAGTAGGGATGACCAGGGATGTTCTCTGTTTAGTGAGTGGTCCAGATCAGAGACGGTAGTGATGACCAGGGATGTTCTCTGTTTAGTGAGTCCTCCAGATCAGAGACAGTAGTGATGACCAGGGATGTTCTCTGTTTAGTGAGTCCTCCAGATCAGAGACGGTAGTGATGACCAGGGATGTTGTATGAATTTTACCATTTTCCTGCTAAGCATTTGAAATGTAATGAGTTTTTTGAGTTCAGGTAAAATGGATGGAGTAAAAAGTACATTATTTTCTTTAGGAATGTAGTGGAGTAAAAGTAAAAATTGTCAAAAATATGAATAGTAAAATAAAGTCCCCCCCCCCAAAAAAAACTTGAAAGTATGTTTTCTTATGTTTTCTTAAGTTTTCTTAAGTAGTTCATGCCTGCCCCATACTATAACCCCACCACCATCTCTGTTCACAACATTAACATCAGCAAACCGCTCTCCCACGTGACTCCATACATACGGTCTGCCATCTGCCCGGTACACTCTGTTCACAACATTAACATCAGCAAACCGCTCTCCCACGTGACTCCATACATACGGTCTGCCATCTGCCCGGTACACTCTGTTCACAACATTAACATCAGCATACCGCTCTCCCACGTGACTCCATACACACGGTCTGCCATCTGCCCGGTACACTCTGTTCACAACATTAACATCAGCAAACCGCTCTCCCACGTGACTCCATACATACGGTCTGCCATCTGCCCGGTACACTCTGTTCACAACATTAACATCAGCAAACCGCTCTCCCACGTGACTCCATACACACGGTCTGCCATCTGCCCGGTACACTCTGTTCACAACATTAACATCAGCATACCGCTCTCCCACGTGACTCCATACACACGGTCTGCCATCTGCCCGGTACACTCTGTTCACAACATTAACATCAGCATACCGCTCTCCCACGTGACTCCATACACACGGTCTGCCATCTGCCCGGTACACTCTGTTCACAACATTAACATCAGCAAACCGCTCTCCCACGTGACTCCATACACACGGTCTGCCATCTGCCCGGTACACTCTGTTCACAACATTAACATCAGCATACCGCTCTCCCACGTGACTCCATACATACGGTCTGCCATCTGCCCGGTACACTCTGTTCACAACATTAACATCAGCAAACCGCTCTCCCACGTGACTCCATACACACGGTCTGCCATCTGCCCGGTACACTCTGTTCACAACATTAACATCAGCAAACCGCTCTCCCACGTGACTCCATACACACGGTCTGCCATCTGCCCGGTACACTCTGTTCACAACATTAACATCAGCATACCGCTCTCCCACGTGACTCTATACACACGGTCTGCCATCTGCCCGGTACACTCTGTTCACAACATTAACATCAGCAAACCGCTCTCCCACGTGACTCCATACATACGGTCTGCCATCTGCCCGGTACACTCTGTTCACAACATTAACATCAGCAAACCGCTCTCCCACGTGACTCCATACATACGGTCTGCCATCTGCCCGGTACACTCTGTTCACAACATTAACATCAGCATACCGCTCTCCCACGTGACTCCATACATACGGTCTGCCATCTGCCCGGTACACTCTGTTCACAACATTAACATCAGCATACCGCTCTCCCACGTGACTCCATACACACGGTCTGCCATCTGCCCGGTACAGTTGAAACCTGGGATTCACCTGTGAGGAGCACACTTCTCCAGCGTGTCAGTGTCTATCGAAAAGTGAACCCACTGACGTTGGTTACGGCGCCATAATTGCGCCGTATGGTCCTTCTGTAGCTCAGTTGGTAGAGCATGGCGCTTGTAACGCCAGGGTAGTGGGTTCGATTCCCAGGACCACCCATACGTAGAATGTATGCACACATGACTGTAAGTCGCTTTGGATAAAAGCGTCTGCTAAATGGCATATATATTATATATTATTATTGCAGTCAGGTCAAGACCCTGGCGTGGACGACGAAGCACATAGATGAGCTCTCTGGGACGGTTTCTGACAGTTTGTGTAGAAAATATTTGGTTGTGCAAAGCGACAGTTTCATCAGCTGTCCGGCCGGATGTGGAGGACCTGGGCTGGCATGGACACATGTGGTCTGTGGTTGTGAGGCCGTTTGGACGTACTGCCAAATTCTTTAAAATGTGTTGGAGAGGCGGCTTATGGTAGAAAAATGAACATTAAATTCTCTGGCAACAACTCTGGTGGACATTCCTGCAGTCAGCACACCAATTGCACACTTCCTCAACTTGAGACAGCTGTGGCATTGTGTTGTGACAAAACTGCACATTTTAGTGGCCTTTCATTGTCACCAGCACAAGGTGCACCTGTGTAATGAACATGCTTGTGTGGCCGGTTGGACGTACTGCCAAATTCTCTAAATGTTGGAGGCAGCTTTTATGGCAACAGCTCTGATGGACATTCCTGCAGTCACGCTCCCTCAAAACTTGAGACATCTGTGGCATTGTGTTGTGTGACAAAACTGTAGATTTTTAGAGTGGCCTTTTTTGTTGTTGCCCCCCAGCACAAAGTGCACCTTCGTAATTATCACGCTGTTTAAATCAGCTTCTTGATATGCCACACCTGTCAGGTGGTGTCACGTTCTGACCTTTATTTTCTGTGTTTTGTGTTTAGTTAGTATGGTCAGGGCGTGAGTTGGGTGGGCAGTCTATGTTTGTTTGTCTAGGTTTTGGGAATTTCGATGTTTCGGCCTAGTATGGTTCTCAATCAGAGGCAGGTGTCATTAGTTGTCTCTGATTGAGAATCATACTTAGGTGGCCTGGGTTTCACTGTGTGTTTGTGGGTGATTGTTTCCTGTCTCTGTGTGTGCACCAGATAGGACTGTAATTTGAGTTTTCACATTTTTTTGTTTTGTTAGTTTGTTCATGTGTACCTGAAAGCATTAAAAAGTACCATGGAAAATTACCACGCCGCGTATTGGTCCTCTGATCCGTTTCGCCTCTCCTCTTCGGAAGAAGAGGAGGAAACTCGTTACAGAATCACCCACCACAATCGGACCAAGCGGCGTGGTAAAGGACAGCGACAACAGCAGCAGCAGCAACAACAACAGCGGCCAGCATCAGAGCTGAATCTGGACTACACAACTTGGGAGGAGATAGATAGGTGGGCGGTCGACCCAGGGAGAGTGCCGGAGCCCGCCTGGGATTCGATGGAGCAATGCAAGGAAGGTTACAGGAGAAAGAGGTTGGCTGGGAGAAATCGCAGCCCCAAAGCAGAGCTGGAGGCAGCGAAAGCTGATCGGCGGCAATATGAGGAGCCAGCACGGCAGTGCGACAGGTACGAGAGGCAGCCCCAAATTTTTTTGGGGGGGGGGCACACGAGGTGTGGTACTAAGCCAGGTAGCAGACCTGAGCTCACTCCTCGTGCTTATTATGAGCAGCGCATTACTGGTCAGGCACCGTGTTATGCGGTTGAGCGCACGGTGTCGCCAGTGCGTGTCCATAGCCCGGTGCGCTATAGGGCAGCCCCGAGAGTGCCATGCGAGTGTGGGCATTGAGCCAGGGCGTATGGTGCCTGCTCAGCGGGTCTGGTCGCCGGTACGCAGTCTTGGTCCAGGTTATCCTGCGCCGGCTCTGCGTGCTGTGTCTCCGGGCGCTGGGAGGGTGCAGTGCGTCCTCTGCCTGCGCTCCGCTCGTACCGGGCAACTGTGGGAGTGGAGCCTAGGGAGAGGTGCGTGTAGTAAGCACTAGATCTCCCGTGCTTACCCACAGCCCGGTTCAACCTGTGCCTGCACTTTTGAGGGTCCGGGCTCGAGTAGTTGTCCAGCCTGGGGAAGTGGTGCCAAGGTTGCGCACCAGAGCTCCAGTGCTCCCCACAGCCCGGTCTTTCAGGCTCCTTCTAACACCAAGCCTCCTGAAAGTCTCCCCAGCCTGGTAGTTCCTGTGGCAGCCCCACGCACCAGGCTGTCTCTCAGTCTCCTCCCTGCAGGTGCTCCCGCCTGTCCGGCGCCGCTGCCGGAGCGTTCCGCCTGTCCGGCACCGCTGCCGGAGCCTCCCGCCTGTCCGGCGCCGCTGCCGGAGCCTCCCGCCTGTCCGGCGCCGCTGCCGGAGCCTCCCGCCTGTCCGGCGCCGCTGCCGGAGCCTCCCGCCTGTCCGGGAGCCTCCCGCCTGTCCGGCGCCGCTGCCGGAGCCTCCCGCCTGTCCGGCGCCACTGCCGGAGCCTCCCGCCTGTCCGGCGCCGCTGCCGGAGCCTCCCGCCTGTCTGGCGCCGCTGCCGGAGCCTCCCGCCTGTCCGGGAGCCTCCCGCCTGTCCGGCGCCGCTGCCGGAGCCTCCCGCCTGTCCGGCGCCGCTGCCTCCTGTAGCAGCTCCACGCACCAGGCTGTCTCTCTGTCTCCTCTCTGCAGGTGCTCCCGCCTGTCCGGCGCCGCTGCCGGAGCCTCCCGCCTGTCCGGCGCCGCTGCCGGAGCCTCCCGCCTGTCCGGCGCCGCTGCCGGGAGCCTCCCGCCTGTCCGGCGCCGCTGCCGGAGCCTCCCGCCTGTCCGGAGCCTCCCGCCTGTCCGGCGCCGCTGCCGGAGCCTCTCGCCTGTCCGGCGCCGCTGCCGGAGCCTCCCGCCTGTCCGGCGCTGCTGCCGGAGCCTCCCGCCTGTCCGGCGCTGCTGCCGGAGCGTCCCGCCTGTCCGGCGCCGCTGCTGGAGCGTCCCGCCTGTCCGGCGCCGCTGCCGGCGTCCCGCCTGTCCGGCGCCGCTGCCGGAGCGTCCCTCCTGTCCGGCGCCGCTGCCGGAGCCTCCCGCCTGTCCGGCGCCGCTGCCAGAGCGTCCCGCCTGTCCGGCGCCGCTGCCGGAGCCCCTCAGCCCAGAGGCGCCAGAGCCCCTCAGCCCAGAGGCGCCAGAGCCCCTCAGCCCAGAGCCGCCAGAGCCCCTCAGCCCAGAGGCGCCAGAGCCCCTCAGCCCAGAAGCGCCAGAGCCCCTGTCCCTCTGTCCAGAGCCCCTGTCCCTCTGTCCAGAGCTTCTGCCCCTCTGTCCCGAGCTGCCCCTCTGTCCAGTGGGGTCATTGAGAGGGGTTGCCATGGTGAGAAAGCCACGGAGGCGGACAAAGACAATGGTGAAGTGGGGTCCGCGTCCCGCGCCAGAACCGCCACCGCGGACAGATGCCCACCCAGACCCTCCCCTATAGGTCAAGGTTTTGCGGCCGGAGTCCGCACCTTTGGGGGGGGGTACTGTCACGTTCTGACCTTTATTTTCTGTGTTTTGTGTTTAGTTAGTATGGTCAGGGCGTGAGTTGGGTGGGCAGTCTATGTTTGTTTGTCTAGGTTTTGGGAATTTCGATGTTTTCGGCCTAGTATGGTTCTCAATCAGAGGCAGGTGTCATTAGTTGTCTCTGATTGAGAATCATACTTAGGTGGCCTGGGTTTCACTGTGTGTTTGTGGGTGATTGTTTCCTGTCTCTGTGTGTGCACCAGATAGGACTGTAATTTGAGTTTTCACATTTTTTTGTTTTGTTAGTTTGTTCATGTGTACCTGAAAGCATTAAAAAGTACCATGGAAAATTACCACGCCGCGTATTGGTCCTCTGATCCGTTTCGCCTCTCCTCTTCGGAAGAAGAGGAGGAAACTCGTTACAGGTGGATGGATTATTTTGGCAAAGGAGAAATGCTCACTAACAGGGATGTAAACAAATTTGTGCAACAACACCAAAAAATGGAGAGAAATAAGCTTTTTTTGTGAGTATGGAACATTTCGGCCATCTTTTATTTCAGCTCATGAAGTATGCTGCATTTCTATGTTTTGTTCAGTACGAACTTCCTGTTATTCCACTGTTCAGGACACCTGATGTCTTAGATAGGAGCCTGTTGTTCTGTGGCTCTTACATGCTGAGTTACAGAGAGACTAGAGAGGCTTGACATGCTGAGTTACAGAGAGACTAGAGAGGCTTGACATGCTGAGTTAGAGACTAGAGAGGCTTGACATGCTGAGTTAGAGAGGCTGCTACTGACACCTTCTGAATGACTCCAATTCACCAAGTCTCCCCTGTCGTGCCGAGCCGGCGTCTAACCACATGTCATCTTGCCTAGGATGGGGGCACACACACCACTTGAAGATGAGACCTATCGGACAGAAACATATGGTTGCGGACAGTTCTGCCAACACAAATCAAATCAAATCAAATTGTATTTGCTGGTGAAATGCTTGTGCTTCTAGTTCTGACAGTGCAGCATTATCTAACAAGTAATATCTAACCATTACACACACATCTAAGTAAAGGAATGGAGTTAAGAATATACACAAATGGAAGAGTGATGCCAGAGCGGAACGGACTAAGATACAGTAGAATACAGTATATACATATGAGATGAGTAATGCATAGACTAAGATACAGTAGAATAGAATACAGTATATACATATGAGATGAGTAATGCATAGACTAAGATACAGTAGAATAGAATACAGTATATACATATGAGATGAGTAATGCATAGACTAAGATACAGTAGAATAGTATAGAATACAGTATATACATATGAGATGAGTAAAGCATAGACTGAGATACAGTAGTATAGAATACAGTATATACATATGAGATGAGTCAAGCATAGACTAAGATACAGTAGAATAGAACACAGTATATACATATGAGATGAGTAATGCATAGACTAAGATACAGTAGTATAGAATACAGTATATACATATGAGATGAGTAATACATAGACTAAGATACAGTAGAATAGAATACAGTATATACATATGAGATGAGTAATGCATAGACTAAGATACAGTAGAATAGAATACAGTATATACATATGAGATGAGTAATGTATAGACTAAGATACAGTAGTATAGAATACAGTATATACATATATAAGTGAGTAATGTATAGACTAAGATACAGTAGAATAGAATACAGTATATACATATGAGATGAGTAATGCATAGACTAAGATACAGTAGAATAGAATACAGTATATACATATGAGATGAGTAAAGCATAGACTAAGATACAGTAGAATAGAATACAGTATATACATATGTAAGTGAGTAATGCAGGATATGTAAACATTATTAAAGTTCCGTTTATTAAAGTGGCCAATGATTTCAAGTCAGTGTGTTGGCAGCAGCCTTTCTGTGCTAGTGATGGCTATTTAACGGTCTGACGGCCTTGAGATAGAAGCTGTTTGGAACTACACTATCATTCAAGGTAGAGTCTGACGGCCTTGAGATAGAAGCTGTTTGGAACTACACTATCATTCAAGGTAGAGTCTGACGGCCTTGAGATAGAAGCTGGTTGGAACTACACTATCATTCAAGGTAGAGTCTGACGGCCTTGAGATAGAAGCTGTTTGGAACTACACTATCATTCAAGGTAGAGTCTGACGGCATTGAGATAGAAGCTGGTTGGAACTACACTATCATTCAAGGTAGAGTCTGACGGCATTGAGATAGAAGCTGGTTGGAACTACACTATCATTCAATGTAGAGTCTGACGGCCTTGAGATAGAAGCTGTTTGGAACTACACTATCATTCAAGGTAGAGTCTGACGGCCTTGAGATAGAAGCTGGTTGGAACTACACTATCATTCAAGGTAGAGTTCCTCTGTCCAGCGTCTGGGTTATTTTGGGTGAGGTGACAGGGACCTTTAATTGGCCTATCAGGTAGGGTGATGTGACAGGGACCTTTAATTGGCCTATCAGGAAGGGTGAGATGACAGGGACCTTTACTTGGCCTATCAGGCAGGGTGAGATGACTGGGACCTTTAATTGGCCTATCAGGTATGGTGATGTGACAGGGACCTTTAATTGGCCTATCAGGAAGGGTGATGTGACAGGGACCTTTAATTGGCCTATCAGGTATAAAGTATTGTATTTCATTATATTGTATTTATTTAACTTGTATTTAACTGAACTCCTTACTCATCCAATACATTTATTTGATTTAATTACACTAAAATATCCACTTTCAATAACAGACTGAATAAATTAATCACCATAAGGAAATGAGACTTTCTCCATATCAATAACTGGGTCCAGGAGGCTACAGGCTGCAGTAACAGGACTGATGGAATATACACAACACAGCTCCATACTATAGGAGAATAGATGTAGCTGGAAGAGGAATATACACAACACGGCCCCATACTATAGGAGAATAGATGTATCTGGAAGAGGAATATACACAACACGGCCTCATACTATGGGAGAATAGATGTAGCTGGAAGAGGAATATACACAACACAGCCCCATACTATAGGAGAATAGATGTAGCTGGAAGAGGAATATACACAACACAGCCCCATACTATGGGAGAATAGATGTAGCTGGAAGAGGAATATACACAACACGGCCCCATACTATAGGAGAATAGATGTAGCTGGAAGAGGAATATACACAACACAGCCCCATACTATGGGAGAATAGATGTAGCTGGAAGAGGAATATACACAACACGGCCCCATACTATAGGAGAATAGATGTAGCTGGAAGAGGAATATACACAACACAGCCCCATACTATAGGAGAATAGATGTAGCTGGAAGAGGAATATACACAACACAGCCCCATACTATGGGAGAATAGATGTTGGAAGTGGAATATACACAACACGGCCCCATACTATGGGAGAATAGATGTAGCTGGAAGAGGAATATACACAACACGGCCCCATACTATAGGAGAATAGATGTTGGAAGTGGAATATACACAACACAGCCCCATACTATGGGAGAATAGATGTTGGAAGTGGAATATACACAACACAGCCCCATACTATAGGAGAATAGATGTTGGAAGTGGAATATACACAACACAGCCCCATACTATGGGAGAATAGATGTAGCTGGAAGAGGAATATACACAACACGGCCCCATACTATAGGAGAATAGATGTAGCTGGAAGAGGAATATACACAACACAGCCCCATACTATAGGAGAATAGATGTAGCTGGAAGAGGAATATACACAACACGGCCCCATACTATAGGAGAATAGATGTTGGAAGTGGAATATACACAACACAGCCCCATACTATGGGAGAATAGATGTTGGAAGTGGAATATACACAACACGGCCCCATACTATGGGAGAATAGATGTAGCTGGAAGAGGAATATACACAACACAGCACCATACTATGGGAGAATAGATGTAGCTGGAAGAGGAATATACACAACACAGCCCCATACTATGGGAGAATAGATGTTGGAAGTGGAATATACACAACACGGCCCCATACTATGGGAGAATAGATGTAGCTGGAAGAGGAATATACACAACACAGCCCCATACTATGGGAGAATAGATGTTGGAAGTGGAATATACACAACACAGCTCCATACTATAGGAGACTAGATGTAGCTGGAAGTGGAATATACACAACACAGCCCCATACTATAGGAGAATAGATGTTGGAAGTGGAATATACACAACACAGCCCCATACTATGGGAGAATAGATGTTGGAAGTGGAATATACACAACCCAGCTCCATACTATAGGAGAATAGATGTAGCTGGAAGTAGAATATACACAACACAGCCCCATACTATAGGAGAATAGATGTTGGAAGTGGAATATACACAACACAGCCCCATACTATAGGAGAATAGATGTTGGAAGTGGAATATACACAACACGGCCCCATACTATAGGAGAATAGATGTAGCTGGAAGAGGAATATACACAACACGGCTCCATACTATAGGAGAATAGATGTAGCTAGAAGAGGAATATACACAACACGGCTCCATACTATAGGAGAATAGATGTTGGAAGTGGAATATACACAACACGGCCCCATACTATGGGAGAATAGATGTAGCTGCAAGAGGAATATACACAACACAGCCCCATACTATAGGAGAATAGATGTAGCTGGAAGAGGAATATACACAACACGGCCCCATACTATAGGAGACGAGATGTTGGAAGTGGAATATACACAACACGGCCCCATACTATGGGAGAATAGATGTAGCTGGAAGTGGAATATACACAACACAGCCCCATACTATGGGAGAATAGATGTAGCTGGAAGAGGAATATACACAACACAGCCCCATACTATGGGAGAATAGATGTAGCTGGAAGAGGAATATACACAACACAGCCCCATACTATAGGAGAATAGATGTAGCTGGAAGAGGAATATACACAACACAGCCCCATACTATAGGAGAATAGATGTTGCTCGGTGGATGTGGTGAGTCTCCCCCTTGCTATGTAAAAGCAGGTGGATGTGGTGAGTCTCCCCCTTGAATTAAAGGATGGATGGAGGGATGGAGGGGGGATGGAGGGAGGGGGAGGGATAGAAGTAGGTAGTAAGGGATGGATGGATGGATGGATGGATGGATGGAGGGAGGTAGGGAGGAAGGCAGGTAGGGATGGAGGGAGGGATATCTCCAGTAGATACTTTAGCAGCTGAAATGTGGACACAGATTAGAACTGCTACTGTTATCTGTTCTCCAGAGCATGTTAGTTCCACATCAAAACACTGATGGGGGGAGAGACTGACTGACTGAGGAGGGAGAGAGGGAGAAAGATAGATGTGAGAGAGGGAGAGAGGTCGAGGTAGAGGGAGAGGGACAGCGATAGAGGGGGGAGAGGGAGAGAGAGTTGGAGAGGGAGAGAAGTAGAGGGAGAGAGGAAGAGGGAGAGAGGTAGAGAGAGAGGGACAGCGATAGAGGGGGAGAGGGAGAGAGAGGTAGAGAGGGAGAGAGGTAGAGGGAGAGAGGAAGAGGGAGAGAGGTAGAGAGAGAGGGACAGCGATAGAGGGGGAGAGGGAGAGACAGGTAGAGAGGAAGAGGGATAGAGGTAGAGGGGAGAGAGAGAGAGGTGGAGGGAGAGTGAGAGGTAGAGGGGAGAGAGAGAGAGAGTGAGGTGGAGAGAGAGAGATTGAGAGAGATAGAAAGAGAGAGGGGGAGAGGTAGAAAGGGAGAGAGGTAGAGGGGATTGAGGCAGAGGCGAGAGAGAGGGAGAGAGAGAGAGAGAGAGAGAGAGAGATAAAGGGGAGAGGGAGAGAGAGAGAGAGAGAGAGGGAGAGAGAGGTAGAGAGAGAGGAGAGAGAGGGGGAGAGGGAGGTAGAGGGAGAGAGAGAGAGAGGTAGAGAGAAGGAGAGAGGTAGAGAGAGAGAGGTAGAGGGAGAGAGAGAGGTAGAAAGAGAGGAGAGAGGGGGAGAGGGAGGTAGAGGGAGAGAGAGAGAGAGGGGGAGAGGGAGGTAGAGGGAGAGAGAGAGACAGGTAGAGAGAGAAGGAGAGAGGAGAGAGAGAGGTTGAGGAAGAGAGAGAGGGAGAGAGAGAGAAGACAGGCTATGTGCTCACTGCCCACAAAATGAGGTGGAAACTGAGCTGCACTTCCTAACCTCCTGCCCAATGTATGACCATATTAGAGAGACATATTTCCCCCAGATCACACAGATCCACAAAGAATTTGAAAACATATCCAATTTTGAAAAACTCCCATACCTACTGGGTGAAATTCCACAGTGTGCCATCACAGCAGCAAGATTTGTGACCTGTTGCCACGAGAAAAGGGCAACCAGTGAAGAACAAACACCATTGTAAATACAACCCATATTTATGCTTATTTATTTTATCTTGTGTCCTTTAATTATTTGTACGTTGTGTATGTATATATATATATATATATAAATAATATGACATTTGTAATGTCTTT
>NW_026291004.1:150000-207500 GCF_023373465.1 Oncorhynchus keta | reverse complement strand
TATAGGGTCAGCTCTGTTAACAGTGGTTCTGGTACCAACACCTATAGGGTCAGCTCTGTTAACAGTGGTTCTGGTACCAACACCTATAGGGTCAGCTCTGTTAACAGTGGTTCTGGTACAAACACCTATAGGGTCAGCTCTGTTAACAGTGGTTCTGGTACCAACACCTATAGGGTCAGCCCTGTTAACAGTGGTTCTGGTACAAACACCTATAGGGTCAGCTCTGTTAACAGTGGTTCTGGTACCAACACCTATAGGGTCAGCTCTGTTAACAGTGGTTCTGGTACCAACACCTATAGGGTCAGCTCTGTTAACAGTGGTTCTGGTACCAACACCTATAGGGTCAGTCCTGTTAACAGTGGTTCTGGTACCAACACCTATAGGGTCAGCCCTGTTAACAGTGGTTCTGGTACCAACACCTATAGGGTCAGTCCTGTTAACAGTGGTTCTGGTACCAACACCTATAGGGTCAGCCCTGTTAACAGTGGTTCTGGTACCAACACCTATAGGGTCAGTCCTGTTAACAGTGGTTCTGGTACCAACACCTATAGGGTCAGCTCTGTTAACAGTGGTTCTGGTACCAACACCTATAGGGTCAGCCCTGTTAACAGTGGTTCTGGTATCAACACCTATAGGGTCAGTCCTGTTAACAGTGGTTCTGGTACCAACACCTATAGGGTCAGCCCTGTTAACAGTGGTTCTGGTACCAACACCTATAGGGTCAGTCCTGTTAACAGTGGTTCTGGTATCAACACCTATAGGGTCAGTCCTGTTAACAGTGGTTCTGGTACCAACACCTATAGGGTCAGCCCTGTTAACAGTGGTTCTGGTACCAACACCTATAGGGTCAGCCCTGTTAACAGTGGTTCTGTGGTTCTGGTACCAACACCTATAGGGTCAGCTCTGTTAACAGTGGTTCTGGTACCAACACCTATAGGGTCAGTCCTGTTAACAGTGGTTCTGGTACCAACACCTATAGGGTCAGCCCTGTTAACAGTGGTTCTGGTACCAACACCTATAGGGTCAGCTCTGTTAACAGTGGTTCTGGTACCAACACCTATAGGGTCAGCTCTGTTAACAGTGGTTCTGGTACCAACACCTATAGGGTCAGCTCTGTTAACAGTGGTTCTGGTACCAACACCTATAGGGTCAGTCCTGTTAACAGTGGTTCTGGTACCAACACCTATAGGGTCAGTCCTGTTAACAGTGGTTCTGGTGCCAACACCTATAGGGTCAGCCCTGTTAACAGTGGTTCTGGTACCAACACCTATAGGGTCAGTCCTGTTAACAGTGGTTCTGGTACCAACACCTATAGGGTCAGTCCTGTTAACAGTGGTTCTGGTACCAACACCTATAGGGTCAGCCCTGTTAACAGTGGTTCTGGTACCAACACCTATAGGGTCAGTCCTGTTAACAGTGGTTCTGGTACCAACACCTATAGAGTCAGTCCTGTTAACAGTGGTTCTGGTACCAACACCTATAGGGTCAGCCCTGTTAACAGTGGTTCTGGTACCAACACCTATAGGGTCAGTCCTGTTAACAGTGGTTCTGGTATCAACACCTATAGGGTCAGTCCTGTTAACAGTGGTTCTGGTACCAACACCTATAGGGTCAGCCCTGTTAACAGTGGTTCTGGTACCAACACCTATAGGGTCAGCCCTGTTAACAGTGGTTCTGTGGTGCTGGTACCAACACCTATAGGGTCAGTCCTGTTAACAGTGGTTCTGGTATCAACACCTATAGGGTCAGCTCTGTTAACAGTGGTTCTGGTACCAACACCTATAGGGTCAGCTCTGTTAACAGTGGTTCTGGTACCAACACCTATAGGGTCAGTCCTGTTAACAGTGGTTCTGGTACCAACACCTATAGGGTCAGTCCTGTTAACAGTGGTTCTGGTACCAACACCTATAGGGTCAGCCCTGTTAACAGTGGTTCTGGTACCAACACCTATAGGGTCAGTCCTGTTAACAGTGGTTCTGGTACCAACACCTATAGGGTCAGTCCTGTTAACAGTGGTTCTGGTACCAACACCTATAGGGTCAGCCCTGTTAACAGTGGTTCTGGTACCAACACCTATAGGGTCAGTCCTGTTAACAGTGGTTCTGGTATCAACACCTATAGGGTCAGTCCTGTTAACAGTGGTTCTGGTACCAACACCTATAGGGTCAGCCCTGTTAACAGTGGTTCTGGTACCAACACCTATAGGGTCAGCCCTGTTAACAGTGGTTCTGTGGTGCTGGTACCAACACCTATAGGGTCAGTCCTGTTAACAGTGGTTCTGGTATCAACACCTATTGGGTCAGCTCTGTTAACAGTGGTTCTGGTACCAACACCTATAGGGTCAGCTCTGTTAACAGTGGTTCTGGTACCAACACCTATAGGGTCAGTCCTGTTAACAGTGGTTCTGGTACCAACACCTATAGGGTCAGCCCTGTTAACAGTGGTTCTGGTACCAACACCTATAGGGTCAGTCCTGTTAACAGTGGTTCTGGTACCAGCACCTATAGGGTCAGCTCTGTTAACAGTGGTTCTGGTACCAACACCTATAGGGTCAGCTCTGTTAACAGTGGTTCTGGTACCAACACCTATAGGGTCAGCTCTGTTAACAGTGGTTCTGGTACCAACACCTATAGGGTCAGTCCTGTTAACAGTAGTTCTGGTACCAACACCTATAGGGTCAGTCCTGTTAACAGTGGTTCTGGTGCCAACACCTATAGGGTCAGCCCTGTTAACAGTGGTTCTGGTACCAACACCTATAGGGTCAGTCCTGTTAACAGTGGTTCTGGTACCAACACCTATAGGGTCAGTCCTGTTAACAGTGGTTCTGGTACCAACACCTATAGGGTCAGCCCTGTTAACAGTGGTTCTGGTACCAACACCTATAGGGTCAGTCCTGTTAACAGTGGTTCTGGTACCAACACCTATAGGGTCAGTCCTGTTAACAGTGGTTCTGGTACCAACACCTATAGGGTCAGCCCTGTTAACAGTGGTTCTGGTACCAACACCTATAGGGTCAGTCCTGTTAACAGTGGTTCTGGTACCAACACCTATAGGGTCAGTCCTGTTAACAGTGGTTCTGGTACCAACACCTATAGGGTCAGCCCTGTTAACAGTGGTTCTGGTACCAACACCTATAGGGTCAGTCCTGTTAACAGTGGTTCTGGTACCAACACCTATAGGGTCAGTCCTGTTAACAGTGGTTCTGGTACCAACACCTATAGGGTCAGCCCTGTTAACAGTGGTTCTGGTACCAACACCTATAGGGTCAGTCCTGTTAACAGTGGTTCTGGTATCAACACCTATAGGGTCAGTCCTGTTAACAGTGGTTCTGGTACCAACACCTATAGGGTCAGCCCTGTTAACAGTGGTTCTGGTACCAACACCTATAGGGTCAGCCCTGTTAACAGTGGTTCTGTGGTTCTGGTACCAACACCTATAGGGTCAGTCCTGTTAACAGTGGTTCTGGTATCAACACCTATAGGGTCAGCTCTGTTAACAGTGGTTCTGGTACCAACACCTATAGGGTCAGCTCTGTTAACAGTGGTTCTGGTACCAACACCTATAGGGTCAGTCCTGTTAACAGTGGTTCTGGTACCAACACCTATAGGGTCAGCCCTGTTAACAGTGGTTCTGGTACCAGCACCTATAGGGTCAGCTCTGTTAACAGTGGTTCTGGTACCAACACCTATAGGGTCAGCTCTGTTAACAGTGGTTCTGGTACCAACACCTATAGGGTCAGCTCTGTTAACAGTGGTTCTGGTACCAACACCTATAGGGTCAGTCCTGTTAACAGTGGTTCTGGTACCAACACCTATAGGGTCAGTCCTGTTAACAGTGGTTCTGGTGCCAACACCTATAGGGTCAGCCCTGTTAACAGTGGTTCTGGTACCAACACCTATAGGGTCAGTCCTGTTAACAGTGGTTCTGGTACCAACACCTATAGGGTCAGTCCTGTTAACAGTGGTTCTGGTACCAACACCTATAGGGTCAGCCCTGTTAACAGTGGTTCTGGTACCAACACCTATAGGGTCAGTCCTGTTAACAGTGGTTCTGGTACCAACACCTATAGGGTCAGTCCTGTTAACAGTGGTTCTGGTACCAACACCTATAGGGTCAGCCCTGTTAACAGTGGTTCTGGTACCAACACCTATAGGGTCAGTCCTGTTAACAGTGGTTCTGGTATCAACACCTATAGGGTCAGTCCTGTTAACAGTGGTTCTGGTACCAACACCTATAGGGTCAGCCCTGTTAACAGTGGTTCTGGTACCAACACCTATAGGGTCAGTCCTGTTAACAGTGGTTCTGGTACCAACACCTATAGGGTCAGCTCTGTTAACAGTGGTTCTGGTACCAACACCTATAGGGTCAGTCCTGTTAACAGTGGTTCTGGTACCAACACCTATAGGGTCAGTCCTGTTAACAGTGGTTCTGGTACCAACACCTATAGGGTCAGTCCTGTTAACAGTGGTTCTGGTACCAACACCTATAGGGTCAGCCCTGTTAACAGTGGTTCTGGTACCAACACCTATAGGGTCAGTCCTGTTAACAGTGGTTCTGGTACCAACACCTATAGGGTCAGTCCTGTTAACAGTGGTTCTGGTACCAACACCTATAGGGTCAGCCCTGTTAACAGTGGTTCTGGTACCAACACCTATAGGGTCAGTCCTGTTAACAGTGGTTCTGGTATCAACACCTATAGGGTCAGTCCTGTTAACAGTGGTTCTGGTACCAACACCTATAGGGTCAGCCCTGTTAACAGTGGTTCTGGTACCAACACCTATAGGGTCAGCCCTGTTAACAGTGGTTCTGTGGTTCTGGTACCAACACCTATAGGGTCAGTCCTGTTAACAGTGGTTCTGGTATCAACACCTATAGGGTCAGCTCTGTTAACAGTGGTTCTGGTACCAACACCTATAGGGTCAGCTCTGTTAACAGTGGTTCTGGTACCAACACCTATAGGGTCAGTCCTGTTAACAGTGGTTCTGGTACCAACACCTATAGGGTCAGCCCTGTTAACAGTGGTTCTGGTACCAACACCTATAGGGTCAGTCCTGTTAACAGTGGTTCTGGTACCAGCACCTATAGGGTCAGCTCTGTTAACAGTGGTTCTGGTACCAACACCTATAGGGTCAGCTCTGTTAACAGTGGTTCTGGTACCAACACCTATAGGGTCAGCTCTGTTAACAGTGGTTCTGGTACCAACACCTATAGGGTCAGTCCTGTTAACAGTGGTTCTGGTACCAACACCTATAGGGTCAGTCCTGTTAACAGTGGTTCTGGTGCCAACACCTATAGGGTCAGCCCTGTTAACAGTGGTTCTGGTACCAACACCTATAGGGTCAGTCCTGTTAACAGTGGTTCTGGTACCAACACCTATAGGGTCAGTCCTGTTAACAGTGGTTCTGGTACCAACACCTATAGGGTCAGCCCTGTTAACAGTGGTTCTGGTACCAACACCTATAGGGTCAGTCCTGTTAACAGTGGTTCTGGTACCAACACCTATAGGGTCAGTCCTGTTAACAGTGGTTCTGGTACCAACACCTATAGGGTCAGCCCTGTTAACAGTGGTTCTGGTACCAACACCTATAGGGTCAGTCCTGTTAACAGTGGTTCTGGTACCAACACCTATAGGGTCAGTCCTGTTAACAGTGGTTCTGGTACCAACACCTATAGGGTCAGCCCTGTTAACAGTGGTTCTGGTACCAACACCTATAGGGTCAGTCCTGTTAACAGTGGTTCTGGTACCAACACCTATAGGGTCAGTCCTGTTAACAGTGGTTCTGGTACCAACACCTATAGGGTCAGCCCTGTTAACAGTGGTTCTGGTACCAACACCTATAGGGTCAGTCCTGTTAACAGTGGTTCTGGTATCAACACCTATAGGGTCAGTCCTGTTAACAGTGGTTCTGGTACCAACACCTATAGGGTCAGCCCTGTTAACAGTGGTTCTGGTACCAACACCTATAGGGTCAGCCCTGTTAACAGTGGTTCTGTGGTTCTGGTACCAACACCTATAGGGTCAGTCCTGTTAACAGTGGTTCTGGTATCAACACCTATAGGGTCAGCTCTGTTAACAGTGGTTCTGGTACCAACACCTATAGGGTCAGCTCTGTTAACAGTGGTTCTGGTACCAACACCTATAGGGTCAGTCCTGTTAACAGTGGTTCTGGTACCAACACCTATAGGGTCAGCCCTGTTAACAGTGGTTCTGGTACCAGCACCTATAGGGTCAGCTCTGTTAACAGTGGTTCTGGTACCAACACCTATAGGGTCAGCTCTGTTAACAGTGGTTCTGGTACCAACACCTATAGGGTCAGCTCTGTTAACAGTGGTTCTGGTACCAACACCTATAGGGTCAGTCCTGTTAACAGTGGTTCTGGTACCAACACCTATAGGGTCAGTCCTGTTAACAGTGGTTCTGGTGCCAACACCTATAGGGTCAGCCCTGTTAACAGTGGTTCTGGTACCAACACCTATAGGGTCAGTCCTGTTAACAGTGGTTCTGGTACCAACACCTATAGGGTCAGTCCTGTTAACAGTGGTTCTGGTACCAACACCTATAGGGTCAGCCCTGTTAACAGTGGTTCTGGTACCAACACCTATAGGGTCAGTCCTGTTAACAGTGGTTCTGGTACCAACACCTATAGGGTCAGTCCTGTTAACAGTGGTTCTGGTACCAACACCTATAGGGTCAGCCCTGTTAACAGTGGTTCTGGTACCAACACCTATAGGGTCAGTCCTGTTAACAGTGGTTCTGGTATCAACACCTATAGGGTCAGTCCTGTTAACAGTGGTTCTGGTACCAACACCTATAGGGTCAGCCCTGTTAACAGTGGTTCTGGTACCAACACCTATAGGGTCAGCCCTGTTAACAGTGGTTCTGTGGTTCTGGTACCAACACCTATAGGGTCAGTCCTGTTAACAGTGGTTCTGGTATCAACACCTATAGGGTCAGCTCTGTTAACAGTGGTTCTGGTACCAACACCTATAGGGTCAGCTCTGTTAACAGTGGTTCTGGTACCAACACCTATAGGGTCAGTCCTGTTAACAGTGGTTCTGGTACCAACACCTATAGGGTCAGCCCTGTTAACAGTGGTTCTGGTACCAACACCTATAGGGTCAGTCCTGTTAACAGTGGTTCTGGTACCAGCACCTATAGGGTCAGCTCTGTTAACAGTGGTTCTGGTACCAACACCTATAGGGTCAGCTCTGTTAACAGTGGTTCTGGTACCAACACCTATAGGGTCAGCTCTGTTAACAGTGGTTCTGGTACAAACACCTATAGGGTCAGCTCTGTTAACAGTGGTTCTGGTACCAACACCTATAGGGTCAGCCCTGTTAACAGTGGTTCTGGTACAAACACCTATAGGGTCAGCTCTGTTAACAGTGGTTCTGGTACCAACACCTATAGGGTCAGCCCTGTTAACAGTGGTTCTGGTACCAACACCTATAGGGTCAGTCCTGTTAACAGTGGTTCTGGTAACAACACCTATAGGGTCAGCCCTGTTAACAGTGGTTCTGGTACCAACACCTATAGGGTCAGCCCTGTTAACAGTGGTTCTGGTACCAACACCTATAGGGTCAGCTCTGTTAACAGTGGTTCTGGTACCAACACCTATAGGGTCAGTCCTGTTAACAGTGGTTCTGGTATCAACACCTATAGGGTCAGTCCTGTTAACAGTGGTTCTGGTACCAACACCTATAGGGTCAGCTCTGTTAACAGTGGTTCTGGTACCAACACCTATAGGGTCAGTCCTGTTAACAGTGGTTCTGGTACCAACACCTATAGGGTCAGCCCTGTTAACAGTGGTTCTGGTACCAACACCTATAGGGTCAGTCCTGTTAACAGTGGTTCTGGTACCAACACCTATAGGGTCAGCTCTGTTAACAGTGGTTCTGGTACCAACACCTATAGGGTCAGCCCTGTTAACAGTGGTTCTGGTATCAACACCTATAGGGTCAGTCCTGTTAACAGTGGTTCTGGTACCAACACCTATAGGGTCAGCCCTGTTAACAGTGGTTCTGGTACCAACACCTATAGGGTCAGTCCTGTTAACAGTGGTTCTGGTATCAACACCTATAGGGTCAGTCCTGTTAACAGTGGTTCTGGTACCAACACCTATAGGGTCAGCCCTGTTAACAGTGGTTCTGGTACCAACACCTATAGGGTCAGCCCTGTTAACAGTGGTTCTGTGGTTCTGGTACCAACACCTATAGGGTCAGCTCTGTTAACAGTGGTTCTGGTACCAACACCTATAGGGTCAGTCCTGTTAACAGTGGTTCTGGTACCAACACCTATAGGGTCAGCCCTGTTAACAGTGGTTCTGGTACCAACACCTATAGGGTCAGCTCTGTTAACAGTGGTTCTGGTACCAACACCTATAGGGTCAGCTCTGTTAACAGTGGTTCTGGTACCAACACCTATAGGGTCAGCTCTGTTAACAGTGGTTCTGGTACCAACACCTATAGGGTCAGTCCTGTTAACAGTGGTTCTGGTACCAACACCTATAGGGTCAGTCCTGTTAACAGTGGTTCTGGTGCCAACACCTATAGGGTCAGCCCTGTTAACAGTGGTTCTGGTACCAACACCTATAGGGTCAGTCCTGTTAACAGTGGTTCTGGTACCAACACCTATAGGGTCAGTCCTGTTAACAGTGGTTCTGGTACCAACACCTATAGGGTCAGCCCTGTTAACAGTGGTTCTGGTACCAACACCTATAGGGTCAGTCCTGTTAACAGTGGTTCTGGTACCAACACCTATAGGGTCAGTCCTGTTAACAGTGGTTCTGGTACCAACACCTATAGGGTCAGCCCTGTTAACAGTGGTTCTGGTACCAACACCTATAGGGTCAGTCCTGTTAACAGTGGTTCTGGTATCAACACCTATAGGGTCAGTCCTGTTAACAGTGGTTCTGGTACCAACACCTATAGGGTCAGCCCTGTTAACAGTGGTTCTGGTACCAACACCTATAGGGTCAGTCCTGTTAACAGTGGTTCTGGTACCAACACCTATAGGGTCAGCCCTGTTAACAGTGGTTCTGGTACCAACACCTATAGGGCCAGCCCTGTTAACAGTGGTTCTGGTATCAACACCTATAGGGTCAGCTCTGTTAACAGTGGTTCTGGTACCAACACCTATAGGGTCAGCCCTGTTAACAGCAGTACTGTGGTTCTGGTACCAACACCTATAGGGTCAGCTCTGTTAACAGTGGTTCTGGTATCAACACCTATAGGGTCAGCCCTGTTAACAGCAGTACTGTGGTTCTGGTACCAACACCTATAGGGTCAGCCCTGTTTTGTTCAGTAATGTTTGAAAAAATAGATTGTCTCCCAAATGTCCCACTGTTCCCTCTATAGTGTACTGCTTCTGTCCAGGACCCATAATGTTCTGTCCAGGACCCATAATGTTCTGTCCAGGACCCATAGTGTTCTGTCCAGGACCCATAATGTTCTGTCCAGGACCCATAGTTTTCTGTCCAGGACACATAGTGTTCTGTCCAGGGCCCATAGTGTCCTGTCCAGGGCCCATGGTGTTCTGTCCAGGGCCCATAGTGTTCTGTCCAGGACCCATAGTGTTCTGTCCAGGACCCATAATGTTCTGTCCAGGACCCATAGTGTTCTGTCCAGGACCCATAGTGTTCTGTCCTGGGCCCATAGTGTTCTGTCCAGGGCCCATAGTGTTCTGTCCAGGACCCAGAGTGTTCTGCTTCTGTCCAGGACCCATAGTGTTCTGTCCAGGGTCCATAGTGTTCTGTCCAGGGCCCATAGTGTTCTGTCCAGGGCCCATAGTGTTCTGTCCAGGGCCCATAGTGTTCTGTCCAGGACCCAGAGTGTTCTGTCCAGGGCCCATAGTGTTCTGTCCAGGGTCCATAGTGTTCTGTCCAGGACCCATAGTGTTCTGTCCAGGACCCATAGTGTTCTGTCCAGGTGTCTTTCCTCTACCCTCAACCATCTATTACTGATGTCCTTCCTCTACCCTCAACCATCTATTACTGATGTCCTTCCTCTACCCTCAACCATCTATTACTGATGTCCTTCCTCTACCCTCAACCATCTATTACTGATGTCCTTCCTCTACCCTCAACCATCTATTACTGATGTCCTTCCTCTACCCTCAACCATCTATTACTGATGTCCTTCCTCTACCCTCAACCATCTATTACTGATGTCCTTCCTCTACCCTCAACCATCTATTACTGATGTCCTTCCTCTACCCTCAACCATCTATTACTGATGTCCATCCTCTACCCTCAACCATCTATTACTGATGTCCTTCCTCTACCCTCAACCATCTATTACTGATGTCCTTCCTCTACCCTCAACCATCTATTACTGATGTCCTTCCTCTACCCTCAACCATCTATTACTGATGTCCTTCCTCCACCCTCAACCATCTATTACTGATGTCCTTCCTCTACCCTCAACCATCTATTACTGATGTCCTTCCTCTACCCTCAACCATCTATTACTGATGTCCTTCCTCTACCCTCTCCCATCTATTACTAATGTCCTTCCTGTACCCTCAACCATCTATTACTGATGTCCTTCCTCTACCCTCAACCATCTATAACTGATGTCCTTCCTCTACCCTCAACCATCTATTACTGATCTCCTTCCTCTACCCTCAACCATCTATTACTGATGTCCTTCCTCTACCCTCAACCATCTATTACTGATGTCCTTCCTGTACCCTCAACCATCTATTACTGATGTCCTTCCTCTACCCTCAACCATCTATTACTGATGTCCTTTCAGTTTGTTTTTCTTTTTGCCATATCGTTCAAATTGTGGATATTTGTTATGATGCTGTTTGTTGTGATGCTGTTTGTTATGATGCTGTTTGTTGTGATGCTGTTTGTTACGATGCTGTTTGTTATGATGCTGTTTGTTATGATGATGTTTGTTATGATGCTGTTTGTTATGATGCTGTTTGTTGTGATGCTGTTTGTTATGATGCTGTTTGTTGTGATGCTGTTTGTTATGATGCTGTTTGTTATGATGCTGTTTGTTATGATGCTGTTTGTTATGATGCTGTTTGTTATGATGCTGTTTGTTACGATGCTGTTTGTTATGATGCTATCTGTTATGATGCTGTTTGTTGTGATGCTGTTTGTTACGATGCTGTTTGTTGTGATGCTGTTTGTTACGATGCTGTTTGTTACGATGCTGTTTGTTGTGATGCTGTTTGTTATGATGCTGTTTGTTATGATGCTGTTTGTTGTGATGCTGTTTGTTACGATGCTGTTTGTTACGATGCTGTTTGTTACGATGCTGTTTGTTGTGATGCTGTTTGTTACGATGCTGTTTGTTACGATGCTGTTTGTTGTGATGCTGTTTGTTGTGATGCTGTTTGTTATGATGCTGTTTGTTGTGATGCTGTTTGTTATGATGCTGCTTGTTAATATGCTGTTTGTTGTGATGCTGTTTGTTATGATGCTGTTTGTTATGATGCTGTTTGTTATGATGCTGTCTGTTATGATGCTGTTTGTTATGATGCTGTTTGTTGTGATGCTGTTTGTTATGATGCTGTTTGTTGTGATGCTGTTTGTTATGATGCTGCTTGTTAATATGCTGTTTGTTGTGATGCTGTTTGTTATGATGCTGTTTGTTGTGATGCTGTTTGTTATGATGCTGCTTGTTAATATGCTGTTTGTTGTGATGCTGTTTGTTATGATGCTGTCTGTTGTGATGCTGTTTGTTGTGATGCTGTTTGTTATGATGCTGTTTGTTATGATGCTGTTTGTTGTGATGCTGTTTGTTGTGATGCTGTTTGTTATGATGCTGTTTGTTATGATGCTGTTTGTTGTGATGCTGTTTGTTATGATGCTGTTTGTTATGATGCTGTTTGTTATGATGCTGTTTGTTGTGATGCTGTTTGTTATGATGCTGTTTGTTATGATGCTGTTTGTTATGATGCTGTTTGTTATGATGCTGTTTGTTATGATGCTGTTTGTTATGATGCTGTTTGTTATGATGCTGTTTGTTATGATGCTGTTTGTTATGATGCTGTTTGTTGTGATGCTGTTTGTTATGATGCTGTTTGTTATGATGCTGTTTGTTATGATGCTGTTTGTTATGATGCTGTTTGTTATGATGCTGTTTGTTATGATGCTGTTTGTTATGATGCTGTTTGTTATGATGCTGTTTGTTGTGATGCTGTTTGTTATGATGCTGTTTGTTATGATGCTGTTTGTTATGATGCTGTTTGTTATGATGCTGTTTGTTATGATGCTGTTTGTTATGATGCTGTTTGTTATGATGCTGTTTGTTATGATGCTGTTTGTTATGATGCTGTTTGTTATGATGCTGTTTGTTATGATGCTGTTTGTTATGATGCTGTTTGTTATGATGCTGTTTGTTATGATGCTGTTTGTTATGATGCTGTTTGTTATGATGCTGTTTGTTGTGATGCTGTTTGTTATGATGCTGTTTGTTATGATGCTGTTTGTTGTGATGCTGTTTGTTATGATGCTGTTTGTTATGATGCTGTTTGTTATGATGCTGTTTGTTATGATGCTGTTTGTTATGATGCTGTTTGTTATATTGCTGTTTGTTATGATGCTGTTTGTTATGATGATGCTGTTTGTTATGATGCTGTTTGTTATGTTGCTGTTTGTTATGATGCTGTTTGTTGTGATGCTGTTTGTTATGATGCTGTTTGTTGTGATGCTGTTTGTTATGATGCTGTTTGTTATGATGCTGTTTGTTATATTGCTGTTTGTTATGATGCTGTTTGTTATGATGCTGTTTGTTATGATGCTGTTTGTTATGATGCTGTTTGTTATATTGCTGTCTGTTATGATGCTGTTTGTTATGATGCTGTTATGATGCTGTTTGTTATGATGCTGTTATTAGAACATACTGATATAGTGATGTCTCCTGTATCTGATGCTGTGCCTTCTGGCTCTCCCATCTAACACTCACCTTCAGGACACAGACTGATATAGTGATGTCTCCTGTATCTGTAATAATATAGGCATTAGGAATAATGCTGTGCCTTCTGGCTCTCCCATCTAACACTCACCTTCAGGACACAGACTGATATAGTGATGTCTCCTGTATCTGTAATAATATAGGCATTAGGAATAATGCTGTGCCTTCTGGCTCTCCCATCTAACACTCACCTTCAGGACACAGACTGATATAGTGATGTCTCCTGTATCTGTAATAATACAGGCATTAGGAATAATGCTGTGCCTTCTGGCTCTCCCATCTAACACTCACCTTCAGGACACAGACTGATATAGTGATGTCTCCTGTATCTGTAATAATACAGGCATTAGGAATAATGCTGTGCCTTCTGGCTCTCCCATCTAACACTCACCTTCAGGACACAGACTGATATAGTGATGTCTCCTGTATCTGTAATAATACAGGCATTAGGAATAATGCTGTGCCTTCTGGCTCTCCCATCTAACACTCACCTCCAGGACACAGACTGATATAGTGATGTCTCCTGTATCTGTAATAATGCTGTGCCTTCTGGCTCTCCCATCTAACACTCACCTTCAGGACACAGACTGATATAGTGATGTCTCCTGTATCTGTAATAATGCTGTGCCTTCTGGCTCTCCCATCTAACACTCACCTTCAGGACACAGACTGATATAGTGATGTCTCCTGTATCTGTAATAATATAGGCATTAGGAATAATGCTGTGCCTTCTGGCTCTCCCATCTAACACTCACCTTCAGGACACAGACTGGGGTTCAGGCCTTTCAGCTTTTTTCTATTCCATGTGGACGAACACCTTCAAATGGGATGGACATTTCTACTCCTCAACTCCACCTGTAAGCACTACTAATTGATGATATGTTGTCAGTTCTACCTGTGGCTGGTTGGGACGGTCATTGTGTCCTCACCACCCCTTCCCTCCCTCCCCTCCCTCTCCTCTCCTCCAATCCCTGGCCCCCAGAGATAAAGGGTCTCTGCCCCCCCTCAGAGATAAAGAGTCTCTGCCCCCAGAGATAAAGAGTCTCTGCCCCCCAGAGATAAAGAGTCTCTGGCCCTCCCAGAGATAAAGGGTCTCTGGCCCTCCCAGAGATAAAGGGTATTTGGCCCCCAGAGATAAAGAGTCGCTGGCCCCCAGAGATGAAGAGTCTCTAGCCCCCAGAGATAAAGGGTTTTTGGCCCCCAGAGATAAAGTGTCTCTAGCCCCCAGAGATAAAGGGTCTCTAGCCCCCAGAGATAAAGGGTCTGTGGCCCCCAGAGATAAAGGGTCTCTGGCCCCCCCAGAGATAAAGGGTCTCTGGCCCCCCCAGAGATAAAGGGTCTCTAGCCCCCCCAGAGATAAAGGGTCTGTGGCCCCGAGAGATAAAGGGTTTTTGGCCCCCAGAGATAAAGGGTCTCTAGCCCCCAGAGATAAAGGGTCTCTGGCCCCCAGAGACAAACTGATAAAGGGTACCTGGTTGACTTTCGGTTTATAGAGGCTGAGCTGAGCCACTCACTGGCATGGCAAGAATGTTCTCCTCTCCACCCATAGATAAAGGGTCTGTGCCCCCCATAGATAAAGGGTCTGTGCCCCCACCCCAGCTGAGCTGAGCCACTCACTGGCATGGCAAGAATGTTCTCCTCTCCACCCATAGATAAAGGGTCTGTGCCCCCCATAGATAAAGGGTCTGTGCCCCCACCCCAGCTGAGCTGAGCCACTCACTGGCATGGCAAGAATGTTCTCGTCTCCACGCATCAATAAATAATCATTTATTTGACAAAATCATGCAGCTCCATTGATATCTTATCTTCCCCTTGTACAGCAGGTCACACACAGGAACTCACAACTCTACACGGTACAGTATTATGGAGACAGGTTATCCATCATGGTATTTACTGTGAGCTCGGTATTCAACGTTCATTACATGAGTCAAATATCGGGACCCACTTCTTAAGTAAAAGCAGCTGTTCGTGATCTGTTATTGCAATGGTCTCACATTATTCCGTATAACAAGTAAGAAAGAGAGATATATTTTATAGTTGTAAATGACATGGGAATGAAAGTAGGCGATGGTTTGATGATGAATGACCGCCATTTTAAAACCCATTATTGTTATAATAGAGCAGAAAGAATATCTCACGGCTGGTGTACATACTGTAGCCTTCTCCACGTTGACAGCTGCTAGTGGTTACGAACTAGGCCAAACCACTTCAGTTTATTTAAATACTTATTAACTTTATTTACAAATAACTTTATTGGCATATTGATGTGAAACAAAAATGGAGCAGGCTTGTATGTTGTTGTTGTCACTTAACATAAATATATTCCATGAGTCCCTGAATGAGTATTGCTTCAGCTTCAATCAGAATGAGTCTGTTTCCCAAATGTTTCCCACACTAAGCCCTATGTAGTGCACTACTTTTGGCCCAAAGCACTATGGGCCGTTACCTGATTAATAAAACACAGGTGAGGATGAAAGAAGCAGATGACCCGGTATTATTTAATCAGTATTCTGGGCATGGTATTCTGGGAGTATTCTGGGCGATGGTCTGTAATTTACACCGAAGCCCACAACACATAAATACTATAGAGTATTCTGGGCTGATGGTCTGTAATTTACACCGAAGCCCACAACACATAAATACTATAGAGTATTCTGGGCTGATGGTCTGTAATTTACACCGAAGCCCACAACACATAAATACTATAGAGTATTCTGGGCTGATGGTCTGTAATTTACACCGAAGCCCACAACACATAAATACTATAGAGTATTCTGGGCTGATGGTCTGTAATTTACACTGAAGCCCACAACACATAAATACTATAGAGTATTCTGGGCCGATGGTCTGTAATTTACACCGAAGCCCACAACACATAAATACTATAGAGATGCGTCTTCATGAAATCATCTTAAACCTAGACAAAACATTTTGGTTGTGACAAAGTTCAATCTTACGTCGTCTTTATTTCTTAAACTTTTCATTAAACTTGCATAATAAACATGCAATGAAACATATTGAATTTTTCTGAGATGTTTGGTAGAACTTGTATATAAGAGTTAACTCTGTTGCTGGATTGCATAAGAGCAGTACCCCCCTTCCCTCCCCTCTCCCCCTTCCCCTCCCCTCTCCTCCCTTCCCTCCCTCTCCTCCCTTCCCTTCCCCTCCCCTCTCCTCCCTCCCTTCCCTCTCCTCCTTCCAAAAACCTGCTAAAAGAACAAGTGGGAGAGAACAGTGTCCAGAGTTTCATATGAAGAAGACCCTCTATTCTCTCTCTCTCTCTCTCTCTCTCTCTCTCTCTCTCTCTCTCTCTCTCTCTCTCTCCTCTCTCTCTCTCTCTCTCTCTCTCTCTCTCTCTCTCTCTCTCCCTCTCTCCCTCCTCCCTCCCTCCTTCTCTCTCTCTTTCCCTCCCTCCCTCCCTCACTTCCTCCCTCCCTCCCTCCCTCTCTTTCTCTTCCTCCCCCTCCTTCTCTCTCTCTTTCCCTCCCTCCCTCCCTCATCCTTCTCCCTCCCTCCCTCCCTCCTCCCCCCCTCCCTCCCTCCCTCCTCCCTCCCTCCCTCCCTCCCTCCCTCCCTCCCTCCCTCCCTCCCTCCCTCATCCTTCCTCCTTGTCTTATCTCCAACACACACACACTCCGTCCACGCTGTCTCCGAGACAACACCACACACACACACCCTCCCATCGTCATGTCAGAAACATCAGCCCCCGTGTATCAGTCTCCACATGACGTGTTGCTGACGCCTTCCCTCTTCCCTCCATCTTGCATAGCTCCGCTCAGACCCGGCTTGGTAAGGCACTGTTTCCTCATCATGTCCCGCCTCGGTCCACCCTCTCCATCCGCTGGGCCTCCTGTATGTATTGTACAGTACTGTCCACCCTCTCCATCCGCTGGGCCTCCTGTATGTATTGTACAGTACTGTCCACCCTCTCCATCCGCTGGGCCTCCTGTATGTATTGTACAGTACTGTCCACCCTCTCCATCCGCTGGGCCTCCTGTATGTATTGTACAGTACTGTACATCCTGTCATTCCTGAGGCGTAGAGGACGAGCAACAGCCTTTATTCGTTCACGTGTCCTCTGGAGAAACAAGTCCCACAAAGCAGTTTGGTTTCAGTCCGTTTTTTCCCCTCCTTTTCTTCAGCGCCCCCCCCCCCCACCATTTAGTTCGCTTGTCATCAATGTGGAATTATTAAAAGCAAATGTATGAAGCATTAAGTCCTCAAAGTCAAAACACAGCCCTGTGTTCCAAACGCACCCAGGAAGGACATTATACAGTTGAATAATCATCGTCATTATATTGTTATGTACAGTGTCTGGAAAGCGCATGGGGGAGGGGGGTAGCTGACGAAGGAAGGTGACGACACAGCCCCTTTCACATTGATCAGTAAGAAAGGACGAGTCTCTGCATCTGGATCAATAGATCAGCTGATCAGTAGTCAGTTGAATTGATCAGTTGATTCATGAATCAGTTGAGCTGGTCTTCGTATTGTTTGCGGAAACAGTCTCCGGCAGGGAAGAATTCCCAGCACCGCTCCTGGTACATCTTCCACACGTACGACTCCTGGGGGGGGAGGGGAGGGGGAGGTGGAGGGGGGAGGGGGAGGGGGGGGAGATAGATAGGGGGAGGGGAGGGGGGGGGAGGGGGGATAGAGAGGGGGGTAGATGGGGGGGATAGGGGGGAGGGGGGGAGGGAGGGAGGGAGGGATAGAGGGGGGGAGAGGGGGGAGGGGGAGGGGGAGGGGGGGAGGGAGGGAGGGGAAGGGAGGGGGAGGGGAGGAAAGGGAGGGAAGGGAGGGAAGGAGGGAAGGGAGGGAGGAAAGGGGGGAGGGTGTGAGGGAGGGGGGAGGAAAGGGAGGGAAGGGGGAGGGAGGGAGGGTGAGGGAGAGGAGGATAGGGAGGGAGGGAGGAAAGGGAGGGAGGGAGGGGGGGGAAGGGGTAGGGAGGGAGGAAGGGAGGAAGGGGGGAAGGGGGAAGGGTATCAGACAGTTGATTTAATATAACAAGTAGTGATTAGATGTCCACCATCCAGGATAATGTACCTCTACATTACCTCTACATTGCCTCTACATTGCCTCTACATTGCCTCTACATTACCTCTACATTGCCTGTCTACATTACCTCTACATTGTCTCTACATTGTCTCTACATTGCCTCTACATTACCTCTACATTGCCTCTACATTACCCTCTACATTGCCTCTACATTGCCTCTACATTACCCTCTACATTCCTCTACATTGCCTCTACATTGCCTCTACAGTCACAAGTCAATGGTCTCTCTGCTAACATACAGTAACTTCACTAAGGTGCAATGAACATGATAACCTGCACAAATGAGGTCTACAAGATCTGGAGATTTTAGGAGTCTTCGTCTGTGCTGTAGTCATTTCCCTGGGGTTAATGGTTATCTTTCTGGTTTGTATGTTAAATGATTCTCTTTCTGGTTTGTTCATTTCCCTGGGGTTAAATGGTTCTCTTTCTGGTTTGTAGTCATTTCCCTGGGGTTAAATGGTTCTCTTTCTGGTTTGTAGTCATTTCCCTGGAGGTTAAATGGTTCTCTTTCTGGTTTGTAGTCATTTCCCTGGGGTTAAATGGTTCTCTTTCTGGTTTGTAGTCATTTCCCTGGGGTTAAATGGTTCTCTTTCTGGTTTGTATGTGTTGTAGTCATTTCCCTGGGTTAAATGGTTCTCTTTCTGGTTTGTAGTCATTTCCCTGAGGTTAAATGGTTCTCTTTCTGGTTTGTATGTGTTGTAGTCATTTCCCTGGAGGTTAAATGGTTCTCTTTCTGGTTTGTAGTCATTTCCCTGGGGTTAAATGGTTCTCTTTCTGGTTTGTAGTCATTTCCCTGAGGTTAAATGGTTCTCTTTCTGGTTTGTATGTGTTGTAGTCATTTCCCTGGGGTTAAATGGTTCTCTTTCTGGTTTGTAGTCATTTCCCTGGAGGTTAAATGGTTCTCTTTCTGGTTTGTATGTGTTGTAGTCATTTCCCTGGGGTTAAATGGTTCTCTTTCTGGTTTGTAGTCATTTCCCTGGGGTTAAATGGTTCTCTTTCTGGTTTGTATGTGTTGTAGTCATTTCCCTGGGGTTAAATGGTTCTCTTTCTGGTTTGTAGTAGTCATTTCCCTGGGTTAAATGGTTCTCTTTCTGGTTTGTAGTCATTTCCCTGGGGTTAAATGGTTCTCTTTCTGGTTTGTAGTCATTTCCTGTTAAATGGTTCTCTTTCTGGTTTGTAGTCATTTCCCTGGGGTTAAATGGTTCTCTTTCTGGTTTGTAGTCATTTCCCTGAGGTTAAATGGTTCTCTTTCTGGTTTGTAGTCATTTCCCTGGGGTTAAATGGTTCTCTTTCTGGTTTGTATGTGTTGTAGTCATTTCCCTGGGGTTAAATGGTTCTCTTTCTGGTTTGTAGTCATTTCCCTGAGGTTAAATGGTTCTCTTTCTGGTTTGTAGTCATTTCCCTGGGGTTAAATGGTTCTCTTTCTGGTTTGTATGTGTTGTAGTCATTTCCCTGGGGTTAAATGGTTCTCTTTCTGGTTTGTAGTCATTTCCCTGGGGTTAAATGGTTCTCTTTCTGGTTTGTATGTGTTGTAGTCATTTCCCTGGGGTTAAATGGTTCTCTTTCTGGTTTGTAGTCATTTCCCTGGAGGTTAAATGGTTCTCTTTCTGGTTTGTATGTGTTGTATTTTCCCTGGGGTTAAATGGTTCTCTTTCTGGTTTGTAGTCATTTCCCTGAGGTTAAATGGTTCTCTTTCTGGTTTGTAGTCATTTCCCTGAGGTTAAATGGTTCTCTTTCTGGTTTGTAGTCATTTCCCTGGGTTAAATGGTTCTCTTTCTGGTTTGTATGTGTTGTAGTCATTTCCCTGGGGTTAAATGGTTCTCTTTCTGGTTTGTAGTCATTTCCCTGGGGTTAAATGGTTCTCTTTCTGGTTTGTATGTGTTGTAGTCATTTCCCTGGGGTTAAATGGTTCTCTTTCTGGTTTGTAGTCATTTCCCTGAGGTTAAATGGTTCTCTTTCTGGTTTGTAGTCATTTCCCTGGGGTTAAATGGTTCTCTTTCTGGTTTGTATGTGTTGTAGTCATTTCCCTGGGGTTAAATGGTTCTCTTTCTGGTTTGTAGTCATTTCCCTGGGGTTAAATGGTTCTCTTTCTGGTTTGTATGTGTTGTAGTCATTTCCCTGGGGTTAAATGGTTCTCTTTCTGGTTTGTAGTCATTTCCCTGGAGGTTAAATGGTTCTCTTTCTGGTTTGTAGTCATTTCCCTGGAGGTTAAATGGTTCTCTTTCTGGTTTGTATGTGTTCTAGTCATTTCCCTGAGGTTAAATGGTTCTCTTTCTGGTTTGTAGTCATTTCCCTGGTTAAATGGTTCTCTTTCTGGTTTGTAGTCATTTCCCTGGGGTTAAATGGTTCTCTTTCTGGTTTGTAGTCATTTCCCTGGGGTTAAATGGTTCTCTTTCTGGTTTGTAGTCATTTCCCTGGGGTTAAATGGTTCTCTTTCTGGTTTGTAGTCATTTCCCTGGGTTAAATGGTTCTCTTTCTGGTTTGTATGTGTTGTAGTCATTTCCCTGGGGTTAAATGGTTCTCTTTCTGGTTTGTAGTCATTTCCCTGAGGTTAAATGGTTCTCTTTCTGGTTTTGTAGTCATTTCCCTGGGGTTAAATGGTTCTCTTTCTGGTTTGTAGTCATTTCCCTGGGGTTAAATGGTTCTCTTTCTGGTTTGTAGTCATTTCCCTGGGGTTAAATGGTTCTCTTTCTGGTTTGTAGTCATTTCCCTGGGGTTAAATGGTTCTCTTTCTGGTTTGTAGTCATTTCCCTGAGGTTAAATGGTTCTCTTTCTGGTTTGTAGTCATTTCCCTGGGGTTAAATGGTTCTCTTTCTGGTTTGTATGTGCTGTAGTCATTTCCCTGGGGTTAAATGGTTCTCTTTCTGGTTTGTATGTGTTGTAGTCATTTCCCTGGGGTTAAATGGTTCTCTTTCTGGTTTGTAGTCATTTCCCTGAGGTTAAATGGTTTTCTTTCTGGTTTGTAGTCATTTCCCTGGGGTTAAATGGTTCTCTTTCTGGTTTGTATGTGCTGTAGTCATTTCCCTGGGGTTAAATGGTTCTCTTTCTGGTTTGTATGTGCTGTAGTCATTTCCCTGAGGTTAAATGGTTCTCTTTCTGGTTTGTATGTGTTGTAGTCATTTCCCGGGGGTTAAATAGTTCTCTTTCTGGTTTGTAGTCATTTCCCTGGGGTTAAATGGTTCTCTTTCTGGTTTGTAGTCATTTCCCTGGAGGTTAACTGGTTCTCTTTCTGGTTTGTATGTGTTGTAGTCATTTCCCTGGGGTTAAATGGTTCTCTTTCTGGTTTGTATGTGTTGTAGTCATTTCCCTGGGGTTAAATGGTTCTCTTTCTGGTTTGTAGTCATTTCCCGGGGGTTAAATGGTTCTCTTTCTGGTTTGTAGTCATTTCCCTGGAGGTTAAATGTTTCTCTTTCTGGTTTGTAGTTATTTCCCTGGAGGTTAAATGTTTCTCTTTCTGGTTTGTAGTCATTTCCCTGGGGTTAAATGGTTCTCTTTCTGGTTTGTAGTCATTTCCCTGGGGTTAAATGGTTCTCTTTCTGGTTTGTAGTCATTTCCCTGGAGGTTAAATGTTTCTCTTTCTGGTTTGTAGTCATTTCCCTGGGGTTAAATGGTTCTCTTTCTGGTTTGTAGTCATTTCCCTGGGGTTAAATGTTTCTCTTTCTGGTTTGTAGTCATTTCCCTGGGGTTAAATGGTTCTCTTTCTGGTTTGTAGTCATTTCCCTGGAGGTTAAATGGTTCTCTTTCTGGTTTGTAGTTATTTCCCTGGGGTTAAATGGTTCTCTTTCTGGTTTGTATGTGTTGTAGTCATTTCCCTGACGTCAAATTATTCTATTTTCCACAAATCTAAGTGTGTGTTCAGAGAGTGACGGGGATAATGCTGGTGATGAAACGATACAGGTGTTTTCTCCTCTGAGACGCAGAGCAGAGCTAACGCCCTGGGGAGGAATACCATTGTTGTGTGAGTAGTGATGGGAGGGAAACGTCTATTTTGTTTGTACTTGTGTCCTAAAATTACACCCTATTGCCTTTATAGTGCACTACATTTGACTAGGGCCCTATGGACCCTATGGGCCATATGAACCCTATGGGCCATATGAACCCTATAGACCCTATGGACCCTATGGACCCTATGGGCCCTATGGACCCTATGGACCCTATGACCCTATGGACCCTATGGGCCCTATGGACCCTATGGACCCTATAGACCCTATGGACCCTATGGGCCCTATGGACCCTATGGATCCTATAGACCCTATGGACCCTATGGGCCCTATGGACCCTATGGACCCTATGAACCCTATGGACCCTATGGACCCTATGGACCCTATAGACCCTATGGACCCTATGACCCTGGACCCTATGGATCCTATGAACCCTATGGACCCTATGAACCCTATGGACCCTATGAACCCTATGGACCCTATGAGACCCTATAGACCCTATGGACCCTATGGACCCTATGGACCCTATGAACCCTATGGACCCTATGAGCCCTATGGACAAACCTATGGGAAGACAGCCCTACATCAAAAGGGAATCATTTGAGGTGTAAACCTGAGACGTGCCTGGCCTGTGTGCTCTGTTTCATGAACCCTTAGGGCCCTAACACCCTTGGACCCTATGGACCCTATGAACCCCATCCCATGGACCCTAACAGGAAGAACCCTTTAGGTCCTATGGACCCTATAGACCCTATGAACCCTATAGGACCCTATGAACCCTGGTCAAAAGGAGTGCACTACATAGGGAATAGGGGGCCATTTGAGGTGTAAACCTGAGACGTAGGCCTGTGTGCTCTGTTTCATCCTTGTTAATGAGATACATCACAAAGAATCTGCAGAGCAAAAAGACATTTAGAGTTAACATCACTTCAGACAGGTAGTTTCATACCCCATCACAAACCCAACAGGAAGACATTTAGAGTTAACATCACTTCAGACAGGTAGTTTCATACCCCATCACAAACCCAACAGGAAGACATTTAGAGTTAACATCACTTCAGACAGACAGGTAGTTTCATACCCCATCACACACCCAACAGGAAGACATTTAGAGTTAACATCACTTCAGACAGGTAGTTTCATACCCCATCACACACCCAACAGGAAGACATTTAGAGTTAACATCACTTCAGACAGGTAGTTTCATACCCCATCACACACCCAACAGGAAGACATTTAGAGTTAACATCACTTCAGACAGGTAGTTTCATACCCCATCACACACCCAACAGGAAGACATTTAGAGTTAACATCACTTCAGACAGACAGGTAGTTTCATACCCCATCACACACCCAACAGGAAGACATTTAGAGTTAACATCACTTCAGACAGGTAGTTTCATACCCCATCACAAACCCAACAGGAAGACATTTAGAGTTAACATCACTTCAGACAGGTAGTTTCATACCCCATCACACACCCAACAGGAAGACATTTAGAGTTAACATCACTTCAGACAGACAGGTAGTTTCATACCCCATCACACACCCAACAGGAAGACATTTAGAGTTAACATCACTTCAGACAGGTAGTTTCATACCCCATCACACACCCAACAGGAAGACATTTAGAGTTAACATCACTTCAGACAGGTAGTTTCATACCCCATCACACACCCAACAGGAAGACATTTAGAGTTAACATCACTACAGACAGGTAGTTTCATACCCCATCACACACCCAACAGGAAGACATTTAGAGTTAACATCACTTCAGACAGGTAGTTTCATACCCCATCACACACCCAACAGGAAGACATTTAGAGTTAACATCACTTCAGACAGACAGGTAGTTTCATACCCCATCACACACCCAACAGGAAGACATTTAGAGTTAACATCACTTCAGACAGGTAGTTTCATACCCCATCACACACCCAACAGGAAGACATTTAGAGTTAACATCACTTCAGACAGGTAGTTTCATACCCCATCACACACCCAACAGGAAGACATTTAGAGTTAACATCACTTCAGACAGGTAGTTTCATACCCCATCACACACCCAACAGGAAGACATTTAGAGTTAACATCACTACAGACAGGTAGTTTCATACCCCATCACACACCCAACAGGAAGACATTTAGAGTTAACATCACTTCAGACAGGTAGTTTCATACCCCATCACACACCCAACAGGAAGACATTTAGAGTTAACATCACTACAGACAGACAGGTAGTTTCATACCCCATCACACACCCAACAGGAAGACATTTAGAGTTAACATCACTTCAGACAGGTAGTTTCATACCCCATCACAAACCCAACAGGAAGACATTTAGAGTTAACATCACTTCAGACAGGTAGTTTCATACCCCATCACACACCCAACAGGAAGACATTTAGAGTTAACATCACTACAGACAGACAGGTAGTTTCATACCCCATCACACACCCAACAGGAAGACATTTAGAGTTAACATCACTTCAGACAGGTAGTTTCATACCCCATCACACACCCAACAGGAAGACATTTAGAGTTAACATCACTTCAGACAGGTAGTTTCATACCCCATCACACACCCAACAGGAAGACATTTAGAGTTAACATCACTTCAGACAGGTAGTTTCATACCCCATCACACACCCAACAGGAAGACATTTAGAGTTAACATCACTTCAGACAGGTAGTTTCATACCCCATCACACACCCAACAGGAAGACATTTAGAGTTAACATCACTTCAGACAGACAGGTAGTTTCATACCCCATCACACACCCAACAGGAAGACATTTAGAGTTAACATCACTTCAGACAGGTAGTTTCATACCCCATCACACACCCAACAGGAAGACATTTAGAGTTAACATCACTTCAGACAGGTAGTTTCATACCCCATCACACACCCAACAGGAAGACATTTAGAGTTAACATCACTTCAGACAGACAGGTAGTTTCATACCCCATCACACACCCAACAGGAAGACATTTAGAGTTAACATCACTTCAGACAGGTAGTTTCATACCCCATCACACACCCAACAGGAAGACATTTAGAGTTAACATCACTTCAGACAGGTAGTTTCATACCCCATCACTAACCCAACAGGAAGACATTTAGAGTTAACATCACTTCAGACAGGTAGTTTCATACCCCATCACACACCCAACAGGAAGACATTTAGAGTTAACATCACTTCAGACAGACAGTTTCATACCCCATCACAAACCCAACAGGAAGACATTTAGAGTTAACATCACTTCAGACAGGTAGTTTGATACCCCATCACACACCCAACAGGAAGACATTTAGAGTTAACATCACTTCAGACAGACAGGTAGTTTCATACCCCATCACACACCCAACAGGAAGACATTTAGAGTTAACATCACTTCAGACAGACAGGTAGTTTCATACCCCATCACACACCCAACAGGAAGACATTTAGAGTTAACATCACTTCAGACAGGTAGTTTCATACCCCATCACAAACCCAACAGGAAGACATTTAGAGTTAACATCACTTCAGACAGGTAGTTTCATACCCCATCACACACCCAACAGGAAGACATTTAGAGTTAACATCACTTCAGACAGACAGTAGTTTCATACCCCATCACACACCCAACAGGAAGACATTTAGAGTTAACATCACTTCAGACAGGTAGTTTCATACCCCATCACACACCCAACAGGAAGACATTTAGAGTTAACATCACTTCAGACAGGTAGTTTCATACCCCATCACACACCCAACAGGAAGACATTTAGAGTTAACATCACTTCAGACAGACAGTAGTTTCATACCCCATCACAAACCCAACAGGAAGACATTTAGAGTTAACATCACTTCAGACAGACAGGTAGTTTCATACCCCATCACACACCCAACAGGAAGACATTTAGAGTTAACATCACTTCAGACAGGTAGTTTCATACCCCATCACACACCCAACAGGAAGACATTTAGAGTTAACATCACTTCAGACAGACAGGTAGTTTCATACCCCATCACACACCCAACAGGAAGACATTTAGAGTTAACATCACTTCAGACAGACAGGTAGTTTCATACCCCATCACACACCCAACAGGAAGACATTTAGAGTTAACATCACTTCAGACAGGTAGTTTCATACCCCATCACAAACCCAACAGGAAGACATTTAGAGTTAACATCACTTCAGACAGACAGGTAGTTTCATACCCCATCACACACCCAACAGGAAGACATTTAGAGTTAACATCACTTCAGACAGACAGGTAGTTTCATACCCCATCACACACCCAACAGGAAGACATTTAGAGTTAACATCACTTCAGACAGACAGGTAGTTTCATACCCCATCACACACCCAACAGGAAGACATTTAGAGTTAACATCACTTCAGACAGGTAGTTTCATACCCCATCACACACCCAACAGGAAGACATTTAGAGTTAACATCACTTCAGACAGACAGTAGTTTCATACCCCATCACAAACCCAACAGGAAGACATTTAGAGTTAACATCACTTCAGACAGGTAGTTTCATACCCCATCACAAACCCAACAGGAAGACATTTAGAGTTAACATCACTTCAGACAGACAGGTAGTTTCATACCCCATCACACACCCAACAGGAAGACATTTAGAGTTAACATCACTTCAGACAGACAGGTAGTTTCATACCCCATCACAAACCCAACAGGAAGACATTTAGAGTTAACATCACTTCAGACAGACAGGTAGTTTCATACCCCATCACACACCCAACAGGAAGACATTTAGAGTTAACATCACTTCAGACAGGTAGTTTCATACCCCATCACACACCCAACAGGAAGACATTTAGAGTTAACATCACTTCAGACAGACAGGTAGTTTCATACCCCATCACACACCCAACAGGAAGACATTTAGAGTTAACATCACTTCAGACAGGTAGTTTCATACCCCATCACACACCCAACAGGAAGACATTTAGAGTTAACATCACTTCAGACAGGTAGTTTCATACCCCATCACACACCCAACAGGAAGACATTTAGAGTTAACATCACTTCAGACAGACAGGTAGTTTCATACCCCATCACACACCCAACAGGAAGACATTTAGAGTTAACATCACTTCAGACAGGTAGTTTCATACCCCATCACAAACCCAACAGGAAGACATTTAGAGTTAACATCACTTCAGACAGACAGGTAGTTTCATACCCCATCACACACCCAACAGGAAGACATTTAGAGTTAACATCACTTCAGACAGACAGGTAGTTTCATACCCCATCACAAACCCAACAGGAAGACATTTAGAGTTAACATCACTTCAGACAGGTAGTTTCATACCCCATCACACACCCAACAGGAAGACATTTAGAGTTAACATCACTTCAGACAGACAGGTAGTTTCATACCCCATCACAAACCCAACAGGAAGACATTTAGAGTTAACATCACTTCAGACAGGTAGTTTCATACCCCATCACACACCCAACAGGAAGACATTTAGAGTTAACATCACTACAGACAGGTAGTTTCATACCCCATCACACACCCAACAGGAAGACATTTAGAGTTAACATCACTTCAGACAGGTAGTTTCATACCCCATCACACACCCAACAGGAAGACATTTACAGGAAGACATTTAGAGTTAACATCACTTCAGACAGGTAGTTTCATACCCCATCACACACCCAACAGGAAGACATTTAGAGTTAACATCACTACAGACAGGTAGTTTCATACCCCATCACACACCCAACAGGAAGACATTTAGAGTTAACATCACTTCAGACAGGTAGTTTCATACCCCATCACACACCCAACAGGAAGACATTTAGAGTTAACATCACTTCAGACAGACAGGTAGTTTCATACCCCATCACACACCCAACAGGAAGACATTTAGAGTTAACATCACTTCAGACAGACAGGTAGTTTCATACCCCATCACACACCCAACAGGAAGACATTTAGAGTTAACATCACTACAGACAGGTAGTTTCATACCCCATCACACACCCAACAGGAAGACATTTAGAGTTAACATCACTTCAGACAGACAGTAGTTTCATACCCCATCACAAACCCAACAGGAAGACATTTAGAGTTAACATCACTTCAGACAGGTAGTTTCATACCCCATCACACACCCAACAGGAAGACATTTAGAGTTAACATCACTTCAGACAGGTAGTTTCATACCCCATCACACACCCAACAGGAAGACATTTAGAGTTAACATCACTTCAGACAGACAGGTAGTTTCATACCCCATCACAAACCCAACAGGAAGACATTTAGAGTTAACATCACTTCAGACAGGTAGTTTCATACCCCATCACACACCCAACAGGAAGACATTTAGAGTTAACATCACTTCAGACAGACAGGTAGTTTCATACCCCATCACACACCCAACAGGAAGACATTTAGAGTTAACATCACTTCAGACAGACAGGTAGTTTCATACCCCATCACACACCCAACAGGAAGACATTTAGAGTTAACATCACTTCAGACAGGTAGTTTCATACCCCATCACACACCCAACAGGAAGACATTTAGAGTTAACATCACTTCAGACAGGTAGTTTCATACCCCATCACACACCCAACAGGAAGACATTTAGAGTTAACATCACTTCAGACAGACAGGTAGTTTCATACCCCATCACACACCCAACAGGAAGACATTTAGAGTTAACATCACTTCAGACAGGTAGTTTCATACCCCATCACACACCCAACAGGAAGACATTTAGAGTTAACATCACTTCAGACAGGTAGTTTCATACCCCATCACACACCCAACAGGAAGACATTTAGAGTTAACATCACTAGACAGACAGGTAGTTTCATACCCCATCACACACCCAACAGGAAGACATTTAGAGTTAACATCACTTCAGACAGACAGGTAGTTTCATACCCCATCACACACCCAACAGGAAGACATTTAGAGTTAACATCACTTCAGACAGGTAGTTTCATACCCCATCACAAACCCAACAGGAAGACATTTAGAGTTAACATCACTTCAGACAGACAGGTAGTTTCATACCCCATCACACACCCAACAGGAAGACATTTAGAGTTAACATCACTTCAGACAGGTAGTTTCATACCCCATCACACACCCAACAGGAAGACATTTAGAGTTAACATCACTTCAGACAGGTAGTTTCATACCCCATCACACACCCAACAGGAAGACATTTAGAGTTAACATCACTTCAGACAGACAGGTAGTTTCATACCCCATCACACACCCAACAGGAAGACATTTAGAGTTAACATCACTTCAGACAGACAGGTAGTTTCATACCCCATCACACACCCAACAGGAAGACATTTAGAGTTAACATCACTTCAGACAGGTAGTTTCATACCCCATCACACACCCAACAGGAAGACATTTAGAGTTAACATCACTTCAGACAGGTAGTGTCATACCCCATCACTAACCCAACAGGAAGACATTTAGAGTTAACATCACTTCAGACAGGTAGTTTCATACCCCATCACACACCCAACAGGAAGACATTTAGAGTTAACATCACTTCAGACAGACAGGTAGTTTCATACCCCATCACACACCCAACAGGAAGACATTTAGAGTTAACATCACTTCAGACAGACAGATAGTGTCATACCCCATCACACACCCAACAGGAAGACATTTAGAGTTAACATCACTTCAGACAGGTAGTTTCATACCCCATCACAAACCCAACAGGAAGACATTTAGAGTTAACATCACTTCAGACAGGTAGTTTCATACCCCATCACAAACCCAACAGGAAGACATTTAGAGTTAACATCACTTCAGACAGACAGGTAGTTTCATACCCCATCACACACCCAACAGGAAGACATTTAGAGTTAACATCACTTCAGACAGGTAGTTTCATACCCCATCACACACCCAACAGGAAGACATTTAGAGTTAACATCACTTCAGACAGACAGGTAGTTTCATACCCCATCACAAACCCAACAGGAAGACATTTAGAGTTAACATCACTTCAGACAGACAGGTAGTTTCATACCCCATCACAAACCCAACAGGAAGACATTTAGAGTTAACATCACTTCAGACAGGTAGTTTCATACCCCATCACACACCCAACAGGAAGACATTTAGAGTTAACATCACTTCAGACAGACAGGTAGTTTCATACCCCATCACAAACCCAACAGGAAGACATTTAGAGTTAACATCACTTCAGACAGGTAGTTTCATACCCCATCACAAACCCAACAGGAAGACATTTAGAGTTAACATCACTTCAGACAGGTAGTTTCATACCCCATCACACACCCAACAGGAAGACATTTAGAGTTAACATCACTTCAGACAGGTAGTTTCATACCCCATCACAAACCCAACAGGAAGACATTTAGAGTTAACATCACTTCAGACAGGTAGTTTCATACCCCATCACACACCCAACAGGAAGACATTTAGAGTTAACATCACTTCAGACAGGTAGTTTCATACCCCATCACACACCCAACAGGAAGACATTTAGAGTTAACATCACTTCAGACAGGTAGTTTCATACCCCATCACACACCCAACAGGAAGACATTTAGAGTTAACATCACTTCAGACAGGTAGTTTCATACCCCATCACACACCCAACAGGAAGACATTTAGAGTTAACATCACTTCAGACAGGTAGTTTCATACCCCATCACACACCCAACAGGAAGACATTTAGAGTTAACATCACTTCAGACAGACAGGTAGTTTCATACCCCATCACACACCCAACAGGAAGACATTTAGAGTTAACATCACTTCAGACAGACAGGTAGTTTCATACCCCATCACACACCCAACAGGAAGACATTTAGAGTTAACATCACTTCAGACAGGTAGTTTCATACCCCATCACAAACCCAACAGGAAGACATTTAGAGTTAACATCACTTCAGACAGGTAGTTTCATACCCCATCACAAACCCAACAGGAAGACATTTAGAGTTAACATCACTTCAGACAGGTAGTTTCATACCCCATCACACACCCAACAGGAAGACATTTAGAGTTAACATCACTGCAGTCAGACAGGTAGTTTCATACCCCATCACACACCCAACAGGAAGACATTTAGAGTTAACATCACTTCAGACAGACAGGTAGTTTCATACCCCATCACAAACCCAACAGGAAGACATTTAGAGTTAACATCACTTCAGACAGGTAGTTTCATACCCCATCACAAACCCAACAGGAAGACATTTAGAGTTAACATCACTTCAGACAGACAGGTAGTTTCATACCCCATCACACACCCAACAGGAAGACATTTAGAGTTAACATCACTTCAGACAGGTAGTTTCATACCCCATCACAAACCCAACAGGAAGACATTTAGAGTTAACATCACTTCAGACAGGTAGTTTCATACCCCATCACAAACCCAACAGGAAGACATTTAGAGTTAACATCACTTCAGACAGGTAGTTTCATACCCCATCACACACCCAACAGGAAGACATTTAGAGTTAACATCACTTCAGACAGACAGGTAGTTTCATACCCCATCACAAACCCAACAGGAAGACATTTAGAGTTAACATCACTTCAGACAGGTAGTTTCATACCCCATCACACACCCAACAGGAAGACATTTAGAGTTAACATCACTTCAGACAGACAGGTAGTTTCATACCCCATCACACACCCAACAGGAAGACATTTAGAGTTAACATCACTTCAGACAGGTAGTTTCATACCCCATCACACACCCAACAGGAAGACATTTAGAGTTAACATCACTTCAGACAGGTAGTTTCATACCCCATCACTAACCCAACAGGAAGACATTTAGAGTTAACATCACTTCAGACAGACAGGTAGTTTCATACCCCATCACACACCCAACAGGAAGACATTTAGAGTTAACATCACTTCAGACAGACAGGTAGTTTCATACCCCATCACACACCCAACAGGAAGACATTTAGAGTTAACATCACTTCAGACAGGTAGTTTCATACCCCATCACAAACCCAACAGGAAGACATTTAGAGTTAACATCACTTCAGACAGGTAGTTTCATACCCCATCACACACCCAACAGGAAGACATTTAGAGTTAACATCACTTCAGACAGGTAGTTTCATACCCCATCACACACCCAACAGGAAGACATTTAGAGTTAACATCACTTCAGACAGGTAGTTTCATACCCCATCACAAACCCAACAGGAAGACATTTAGAGTTAACATCACTTCAGACAGGTAGTTTCATACCCCATCACAAACCCAACAGGAAGACATTTAGAGTTAACATCACTTCAGACAGGTAGTTTCATACCCCATCACAAACCCAACAGGAAGACATTTAGAGTTAACATCACTTCAGACAGGTAGTTTCATACCCCATCACACACCCAACAGGAAGACATTTAGAGTTAACATCACTTCAGACAGGTAGTTTCATACCCCATCACAAACCCAACAGGAAGACATTTAGAGTTAACATCACTTCAGACAGACAGGTAGTTTCATACCCCATCACACACCCAACAGGAAGACATTTAGAGTTAACATCACTTCAGACAGGTAGTTTCATACCCCATCACACACCCAACAGGAAGACATTTAGAGTTAACATCACTTCAGACAGGTAGTTTCATACCCCATCACACACCCAACAGGAAGACATTTAGAGTTAACATCACTTCAGACAGACAGGTAGTTTCATACCCCATCACACACCCAACAGGAAGACATTTAGAGTTAACATCACTTCAGACAGGTAGTTTCATACCCCATCACACACCCAACAGGAAGACATTTAGAGTTAACATCACTTCAGACAGACAGGTAGTTTCATACCCCATCACACACCCAACAGGAAGACATTTAGAGTTAACATCACTTCAGACAGACAGGTAGTTTCATACCCCATCACACACCCAACAGGAAGACATTTAGAGTTAACATCACTTCAGACAGGTAGTTTCATACCCCATCACACACCCAACAGGAAGACATTTAGAGTTAACATCACTTCAGACAGGTAGTTTCATACCCCATCACACACCCAACAGGAAGACATTTAGAGTTAACATCACTTCAGACAGGTAGTTTCATACCCCATCACAAACCCAACAGGAAGACATTTAGAGTTAACATCACTTCAGACAGGTAGTTTCATACCCCATCACACACCCAACAGGAAGACATTTAGAGTTAACATCACTTCAGACAGGTAGTTTCATACCCCATCACACACCCAACAGGAAGACATTTAGAGTTAACATCACTTCAGACAGGTAGTTTCATACCCCATCACACACCCAACAGGAAGACATTTAGAGTTAACATCACTTCAGACAGGTAGTTTCATACCCCATCACACACCCAACAGGAAGACATTTAGAGTTAACATCACTTCAGACAGACAGGTAGTTTCATACCCCATCACACACCCAACAGGAAGACATTTAGAGTTAACATCACTTCAGACAGGTAGTTTCATACCCCATCACACACCCAACAGGAAGACATTTAGAGTTAACATCACTTCAGACAGACAGGTAGTTTCATACCCCATCACACACCCAACAGGAAGACATTTAGAGTTAACATCACTTCAGACAGGTAGTTTCATACCCCATCACACACCCAACAGGAAGACATTTAGAGTTAACATCACTTCAGACAGACAGGTAGTTTCATACCCCATCACACACCCAACAGGAAGACATTTAGAGTTAACATCACTTCAGACAGGTAGTTTCATACCCCATCACAAACCCAACAGGAAGACATTTAGAGTTAACATCACTTCAGACAGGTAGTTTCATACCCCATCACAACCCAACAGGAAGACATTTAGAGTTAACATCACTTCAGACAGACAGGTAGTTTCATACCCCATCACAAACCCAACAGGAAGACATTTAGAGTTAACATCACTTCAGACAGACAGGTAGTTTCATACCCCATCACACACCCAACAGGAAGACATTTAGAGTTAACATCACTTCAGACAGGTAGTTTCATACCCCATCACAAACCCAACAGGAAGACATTTAGAGTTAACATCACTTCAGACAGACAGGTAGTTTCATACCCCATCACAAACCCAACAGGAAGACATTTAGAGTTAACATCACTTAACATCACTTCAGACAGACAGGTAGTTTCATACCCCATCACACACCCAACAGGAAGACATTTAGAGTTAACATCACTTCAGACAGACAGGTAGTTTCATACCCCATCACACACCCAACAGGAAGACATTTAGAGTTAACATCACTTCAGACAGACAGGTAGTTTCATACCCCATCACACACCCAACAGGAAGACATTTAGAGTTAACATCACTTCAGACAGGTAGTTTCATACCCCATCACACACCCAACAGGAAGACATTTAGAGTTAACATCACTTCAGACAGGTAGTTTCATACCCCATCACACACCCAACAGGAAGACATTTAGAGTTAACATCACTTCAGACAGGTAGTTTCATACCCCATCACACACCCAACAGGAAGACATTTAGAGTTAACATCACTTCAGACAGACAGGTAGTTTCATACCCCATCACACACCCAACAGGAAGACATTTAGAGTTAACATCACTTCAGACAGACAGGTAGTTTCATACCCCATCACACACCCAACAGGAAGACATTTAGAGTTAACATCACTTCAGACAGGTAGTTTCATACCCCATCACACACCCAACAGGAAGACATTTAGAGTTAACATCACTTCAGACAGGTAGTTTCATACCCCATCACACACCCAACAGGAAGACATTTAGAGTTAACATCACTTCAGACAGGTAGTTTCATACCCCATCACACACCCAACAGGAAGACATTTAGAGTTAACATCACTTCAGACAGGTAGTTTCATACCCCATCACACACCCAACAGGAAGACATTTAGAGTTAACATCACTTCAGACAGACAGGTAGTTTCATACCCCATCACAAACCCAACAGGAAGACATTTAGAGTTAACATCACTTCAGACAGGTAGTTTCATACCCCATCACACACCCAACAGGAAGACATTTAGAGTTAACATCACTTCAGACAGACAGGTAGTTTCATACCCCATCACACACCCAACAGGAAGACATTTAGAGTTAACATCACTTCAGACAGGTAGTTTCATACCCCATCACACACCCAACAGGAAGACATTTAGAGTTAACATCACTTCAGACAGGTAGTTTCATACCCCATCACACACCCAACAGGAAGACATTTAGAGTTAACATCACTTCAGACAGGTAGTTTCATACCCCATCACACACCCAACAGGAAGACATTTAGAGTTAACATCACTTCAGACAGACAGGTAGTTTCATACCCCATCACACACCCAACAGGAAGACATTTAGAGTTAACATCACTTCAGACAGACAGGTAGTTTCATACCCCATCACACACCCAACAGGAAGACATTTAGAGTTAACATCACTTCAGACAGGTAGTTTCATACCCCATCACACACCCAACAGGAAGACATTTAGAGTTAACATCACTTCAGACAGACAGGTAGTTTCATACCCCATCACACACCCAACAGGAAGACATTTAGAGTTAACATCACTTCAGACAGGTAGTTTCATACCCCATCACACACCCAACAGGAAGACATTTAGAGTTAACATCACTTCAGACAGACAGGTAGTTTCATACCCCATCACACACCCAACAGGAAGACATTTAGAGTTAACATCACTTCAGACAGGTAGTTTCATACCCCATCACACACCCAACAGGAAGACATTTAGAGTTAACATCACTTCAGACAGGTAGTTTCATACCCCATCACACACCCAACAGGAAGACATTTAGAGTTAACATCACTTCAGACAGACAGGTAGTTTCATACCCCATCACAAACCCAACAGGAAGACATTTAGAGTTAACATCACTTCAGACAGGTAGTTTCATACCCCATCACAAACCCAACAGGAAGACATTTAGAGTTAACATCACTTCAGACAGACAGGTAGTTTCATACCCCATCACACACCCAACAGGAAGACATTTAGAGTTAACATCACTTCAGACAGACAGGTAGTTTCATACCCCATCACACACCCAACAGGAAGACATTTAGAGTTAACATCACTTCAGACAGACAGGTAGTTTCATACCCCATCACACACCCAACAGGAAGACATTTAGAGTTAACATCACTTCAGACAGGTAGTTTCATACCCCATCACACACCCAACAGGAAGACATTTAGAGTTAACATCACTTCAGACAGGTAGTTTCATACCCCATCACACACCCAACAGGAAGACATTTAGAGTTAACATCACTTCAGACAGGTAGTTTCATACCCCATCACACACCCAACAGGAAGACATTTAGAGTTAACATCACTTCAGACAGACAGGTAGTTTCATACCCCATCACACACCCAACAGGAAGACATTTAGAGTTAACATCACTTTTCCAGGTAGTTTCATACCCCATCACACACCCAACAGGAAGACATTTAGAGTTAACATCACTTCAGACAGGTAGTGTAGTTTCCCCTCTACCCCATCACAAACCCAACAGGAAGACATTTAGAGTTAACATCACTGGTTCAGACAGACAGGTAGTTTCATCAGTGGTTCTGCCCCTCTCCTTTTCCCTCTAGTGGTTCTGCCCCTCTCCTTTTCACTCTAGTGGTTCTGCCCCCTCTCCTCCTTTTCACTCTAGTGGTTCTGCCCCTTTTCACTCTCCCCTCTCCTTTTCCTCTAGTGGTTCTGCCCCTCTCCTTTTCACTCTAGTGGTTCTGCCCCCTCTCCTTTTCACTCTAGTGGTTCTGCCCCATCTCCTTTTCCCTCTAGGTGGTTCTGCCCCTCTCCTTTTCCCTCTTTAGTGGTTCTGCCCCTCTCCTTTTCACTCTAGTGGTTCTGCCCCTCTCCTTTTCCCTCTAGTGGTTCTGCCCCCTCTCCTTTTCACTCTAGTGGTTCTGCCCCTCTCCTTTTCATCTAGTGGTTCTGCCCCTCTCCTTTTCACTCTAGTGGTTCTGCCCCTCTCCTTTTCCTCTAGTGGTTCTGCCCCTCTCCTTTTCCCTCTAGTGGTTCTGCCCCTCTCCTTTTCCCTCTAGTTCTACCCCTTCTGTCCCCTCTGCCCCACTCCTTTTCAATCTAGTGGTTCTGCCCCCTCTCCTTTTCCCTAGTGGTTCTGCCCCTCTCCTTTTCCCTCTAGTGGTTCTGCCCCTCTCCCCACTCCTTTTCACTCTAGTGGTTCTGTCCCCTCTCCCCTAGTGGTTCTCCTTTTCAATCTAGTGGTTCTGTCCCCTCTCCATTTTCAATCTAGTGGTTCTGCCCCTCTCCTTTTCCCTCTAGTGGTTCTGCCCCCTCTCCTTTTCCCTCTAGTGGTTCTGCCCCTCTCCTTTTCCCTCTAGTCTAGTGGTTCAGTGGTTCTGCCCCCTCCCCTCTCCTGGTTCTCCCCTCTCCTTTTCAATCTAGTGGTTCTGCCCCTCTCCTTTTCCCTCTAGTGGTTCTGCCCCCATCTCCTTTTCAACTAGTGGTTCTGCCCCTCTCCTTTTCCCTCTAGTGGTTCTGCCCCTCTCCTTTTCCCTCTAGTGGTTCTGCCCCTCTCCTTTTCCCTCTAGTGGTTCTGCCCCCTCTCTTTTCCTCTAGTGGTTTCTGCCCCTCTCCTTTTTCAGTGGTTCTCTAGTGGTTCTGCCCCCTCTCCTTTTCCTCTAGTGGTTCTGCCCCTCTCCTCCTTTCCCCCTCTAGTGGTTCTGCCCCCTCTCCTTTTCACTCTAGTGGTTCTGCCCCCTCTGCTTTTCACTCTAGTGGTTCTGCCCCCCTCCTTTTCCCTCTTCCTTTTCACTCTAGTGGTTCTGCCCCCTCTCCTTTTCACTCTAGTGGTTCTGCCCCTCTCCTTTTCACTCTAGTGGTTCTGCCCCTCTCCTCTAGTGGTTCTGCCCCTCTCCTTTTCCCTCTAGTGGTTCTGCCCCCTCTCCTTTTCACTCTAGTGGTTCTGCCCCTCTCCTTTTCCCTCTAGTGGTTCTGCCCCCTCCTTTTCCCTTTTTCTGCCCTCTCCTTTTCACTCTAGTGGTTCTGCCCCCTCTCCTTTGGTTCCCTCTCTAGTGGTTCTGCCCCTCTCCTTTTCCCTCTAGTGGTTCTGCCCCCTCTCCTTTTCACTCTAGTGGTTCTGCCCCTCTCCTTTTCACTCTAGTGGTTCTGCCCCTCTCCTTTTCCCTCTAGTGGTTCTGCCCCCTCTCCTTTTCACTCTAGTGGTTCTGCCCCCTCTCCTTTTCACTCTAGTGGTTCTGCCCCTCTCCTTTTCACTCTAGTTTTCCCCTCTCCTAGTGGTTCTGCCCCTCTCCTTTTCACTCTAGTGGTTCTGCCCCTCTCCTTTTCCCTCTAGTGGTTCTGCCCCTCTCCTTTTCCCTCTAGTGGTTCTGCCCCTCTCCTTTTCCCTCTAGTGGTTCTGCCCCCTCTCCTTTTCCCTCTAGTGGTTCTGCCCCTCTCCTTTTCCTCTAGTGGTTCTGCCCCTCTCCTTTTCACTCTAGTGGTTCTGCCCCTCTCCTTTTCACTCTAGTGGTTCTGCCCCTCTCCTTTTCACTCTAGTGGTTCTGCCCCCTCCCTCTCCCCACTCCTTTTCAATCTAGTGGTTCTGCCCCCTCTCCTTTTCCCTCTAGTGGTTCTGCCCCCTCTCCTTTTCACTCTAGTAGTGGTTCTGCCCCCTCTCCTTTTCACTCTAGTGGTTCTGCCCCCTCTCCTTTTCCCTCTAGTGGTTCTGCCCCTCTCCTTTTCACTCTAGTGGTTCTGCCCCCTCTCCTTTTCACTCTAGTGGTTCTGCCCCTCTCCTTTTCACTCTAGTGGTTCTGCCCCCTCTCCTTTTCACTCTAGTGGTTCTGCCCCTCTCCTTTTCACTCTAGTGGTTCTGCCCCCTCTCCTTTTCACTCTAGTGGTTCTGCCCCTCTCCTTTTCCCTCTAGTGGTTCTGCCCCCTCTCCTTTTCACTCTAGTGGTTCTGCCCCTCTCCTTTTCACTCTAGTGGTTCTGCCCCCTCTCCTTTTCACTCTAGTGGTTCTGCCCCTCTCCTTTTCCCTCTAGTGGTTCTGCCCCCTCTCCTTTTCCCTCTAGTGGTTCTGCCCCCTCTCCTTTTCACTCTAGTGGTTCTGCCCCTCTCCTTTTCACTCTAGTGGTTCTGCCCCTCTCCTTTTCCCTCTAGTGGTTCTGCCCCTCTCCTTTTCACTCTAGTGGTTCTGCCCCCTCTCCTTTTCACTCTAGTGGTTCTGCCCCTCCCCTCTCTGCCCCTCTCCTTTTCACTCTAGTGGTTCTGCCCCTCTCCTTTTCACTCTAGTGGTTCTGCCCCTCTCCTTTCACTCTAGTGGTTCTGCCCCTCTCCTTTTCCCTCTAGTGGTTCTGCCCCTCTCCTTTTCCCTCTAGTGGTTCTGCCCCCTCTCCTTTTCACTCTAGTGGTTCTGCCCCCTCTCCTTTTCACTCTAGTGGTTCTGCCCCTCTCCTTTTCCCTCTAGTGGTTCTGCCCCCTCTCCTTTTCACTCTAGTGGTTCTGCCCCCTCTCCTTTTCACTCTAGTGGTTCTGCCCCTCTCCTTTTCACTCTAGTGGTTCTGCCCCCTCTCCTTTTCCTCTAGTGGTTCTGCCCCTTTTCACCCTAGTGGTTCTGCCCCCTCTCCTTTTCCCTCTAGTGGTTCTGCCCCCTCTCCTTTTCACTCTAGTGGTTCTGCCCCCTCTCCTTTTCACTCTAGTGGTTCTGCCCCCTCTCCTTTTCCCTCTAGTGGTTCTGCCCCTCTCCTTTTCACTCTAGTGGTTCTGCCCCTCTCCTTTTCACTCTAGTGGTTCTGCCCCTCTCCTTTTCACTCTAGTGGTTCTGCCCCCTCTCCTTTTCACTCTAGTGGTTCTGCCCCTCTCCTTTTCCCTCTAGTGGTTCTGCCCCTCTCCTTTTCACTCTAGTGGTTCTGCCCCTCTCCTTTTCACTCTAGTGGTTCTGCCCCCTCTCCTTTTCACTCTAGTGGTTCTGCCCCTCTCCTTTTCCCTCTAGTGGTTCTGCCCCTCTCCTTTTCCCTCTAGTGGTTCTGCCCCCTCTCCTTTTCACTCTAGTGGTTCTGCCCCTCTCCTTTTCACTCTAGTGGTTCTGCCCCCTCTCCTTTTCCCTCTAGTGGTTCTGCCCCCTCTCCTTTTCACTCTAGTGGTTCTGCCCCCTCTCCTTTTCACTCTAGTGGTTCTGCCCCCTCTCCCTCTCCTTTTCCCTCTAGCGGTTCTGCCCCTCTCCTTTTCACTCTAGTGGTTCTGCCCCTCTCCTTTTCACTCTAGTGGTTCTGCCCCTCTCCTTTTCACTCTAGTGGTTCTGCCCCTCTCCTTTTCCCTCTAGTGGTTCTGCCCCCTCTCCTTTTCCCTCTAGTGGTTCTGCCCCCTTTCTCCTTTTCACTCTAGTGGTTCTGCCCCTCTCCTTTTCCTCTAGTGGTTCTGCCCCCTCTCCTTTTCACTCTAGTGGTTCTGCCCCTCTCCTTTTCACTCTAGTGGTTCTGCCCCCTCTCCCCCCTCCTTTTCAATCTAGTGGTTCTGCCCCCTCTCCCCACTCCTTTTCAATCTAGTGGTTCTGCCCCTCTCCCCACTCCTTTTCAATCTAGTGGTTCTGCCCCTCCCCACTCTTTTCAATCTAGTGGTTCTGCCCTCTCTTTTTCAATCTAGTGGTTCTGTCCCCTCTCCCCACTCCTTTTCAATCTAGTGGTTCTGTCCCCTCTCCCACTCCTTTTCAATCTAGTGGTTCTGCCCCCTCTCCCCACTCCTTTTCCCTCTAGCGGTTCTGCCCCTCTCCTTTTCAATCTAGTGGTTCTGCCCCTCTCCCCACTCCTTTTCACTCTAGTGGTTCTGTCCCCTCTCCCCACTCCTTTTCACTCTAGCGGTTCTGCCCCTCTCCTTTTTCAATCTAGTGGTTCTGTCCCCTCTCCCCACTCCTTTTCACCCTAGTGGTTCTGTCCCCTCTCCCCACTCCTTTTCAATCTAGTGGTTCTGTCCCCTCCTTTTCAATCCTGCACTCCTTTTCAATCTAGTGGTTCTGCCCCCTCTCCCCACTCCTTTTCAATCTAGTGGTTCTGCCCCCTCTCCCCACTCCTTTTCACTCTAGTGGTTCTGCCCCCTCTCCCCACTCCTTTTCAATCTAGTGGTTCTGCCCCCTCTCCCCACTCCTTTTCAATCTAGTGGTTCTGCCCCCTCTCCCCACTCCTTTTCAATCTAGTGGTTCTGCCCCCTCTCCCCACTCCTTTTCACTCTAGTGGTTCTGCCCCCTCTCCCCACTCCTTTTCAATCTAGTGGTTCTGCCCCCTCTCCCCACTCCTTTTCAATCTAGTGGTTCTGCCCCTTTTCTCCTTTTCCCTCTAGCGGTTCTGCCCCCTCTCCCCACTCCTTTTCAATCTAGTGGTTCTGCCCCCTCTCCCCACTCCTTTTCAATCTAGTGGTTCTGCCCCCTCTCCCCACTCCTTTTCAATCTAGTGGTTCTGCCCCCTCTCCCCACTCCTTTTCAATCTAGTGGTTCTGCCCCCTCTCCCCACTCCTTTTCAATCTAGCGGTTCTGCCCCCTCTCCCCACTCCTTTTCAATCTAGTGGTTCTGTCCCCTCTCCCCCCCTTTTCAATCTAGTGGTTCTGTCCCCTCTCCCCACTCCTTTTCAATCTAGTGGTTCTGCCCCTCTCCCCACTCCTTTTCAATCTAGTGGTTCTGTCCCCTCTCCCCACTCCTTTTCACTCTAGCGGTTCTGTCCCCTCTCCCCACTCCTTTTCAATCTAGTGGTTCTGCCCCTCTCCCCACTCCTTTTCACTCTAGCGGTTCTGTCCCCTCTCCCCACTCCTTTTCAATCTAGTGGTTCTGCCCCCTCTCCCCACTCCTTTTCACTCTAGTGGTTCTGCCCCTCTCCCCACTCCTTTTCACTCTAGCGGTTCTGTCCCCTCTCCCCACTCCTTTTCAATCTAGTGGTTCTGTCCCCTCTCCCCACTCCTTTTCAATCTAGTGGTTCTGCCCCCTCTCCCCACTCCTTTTCACTCTAGTGGTTCTGTCCCCTCTCCCCACTCCTTTTCAATCTAGTGGTTCTGTCCCCTCTCCCCACTCCTTTTCACTCTAGCGGTTCTGTCCCCTCTCCCCACTCCTTTTCAATCTAGTGGTTCTGCCCCCTCTCCCCACTCCTTTTCACTCTAGTGGTTCTGCCCCCTCTCCCCACTCCTTTTCACTCTAGTGGTTCTGCCCCCTCCCTCCCCACTCCTTTTCAATCTAGTGGTTCTGCCCCTCTCCCCACTCCTTTTCAATCTCTAGTGGTTCTGCCCCCTCTCCCCACTCCTTTTCAATCTAGTGGTTCTGTCCCCTCTCCCCACTCCTTTTCACTCTAGTGGTTCTGCCCCTCTCCCCACTCCTTTTCAATCTAGTGGTTCTGCCCCTCCCCACTCCTCAATCCCCACTCCTTTTCAATCTAGTGGTTCTGCCCCTCTCCCCACTCCTTTTCAATCTAGTGGTTCTGTCCCCTCTCCCCACTCCTTTTCACTCTAGTGGTTCTGCCCCTCTCCCCACTCCTTTTCACTCTAGTGGTTCTGCCCCCTCTCCTTTTCACTCTAGTGGTTCTGCCCCTCTCCCCACTTTTCACTCTAGTGGTTCTGTCCCCTCTCCCCACTTTTCCCTCTAGTGGTTCTGCCCCTCTCCTTTTCCCTTTTCACTCTAGTGGTTCTGCCCCCTCTCCCCACTCCTTTTCAATCTAGTGGTTCTGCCCCCTCTCCCCACTCCTTTTCAATCTAGTGGTTCTGCCCCCTCTCCCCACTCCTTTTCAATCTAGCGGTTCTGCCCCCTCTCCCCACTCCTTTTCAATCTAGCGGTTCTGCCCCAACTCTAGCGGTTCTGTCCCCTCTCCCCACTCCTTTTCAATCTAGTGGTTCTGCCCCCTCTCCCCACTCCTTTTCACTCTAGTGGTTCTGCCCCTCTCCCCACTCCTTTTCAATCTAGTGGTTCTGTCCCCTCTCCCCACTGCCTTTTCACTCTAGTGGTTCTGCCCCTCTCCCCACTCCTTTTCAATCTAGTGGTTCTGTCCCCTCTCCCCACTCCTTTTCACTCTAGCGGTTCTGCCCCCTCTCCCCACTCCTTTTCAATCTAGTGGTTCTGCCCCCTCTCCCCACTCCTTTTCAATCTAGCGGCTCTGCCCCCTCTCCCCACTCCTTTTCAATCTAGTGGTTCTGTCCCCTCTCCCCACTCCTTTTCAATCTAGCGGTTCTGTCCCCTCTCCCCACTCCTTTTCAATCTAGTGGTTCTGTCCCCTCTCCCCACTCCTTTTCAATCTAGCGGTTCTGCAGAACCAACAACACAACATTAAAGAGAGGGTGAAGGGGGAAGAGGACACAGTAGTAAACTAAACCTCATAACCCTGTCGCCTCTTTGTCTCTGACAGACTCTGGACACTGACTGGAGAAGACAGAGGGGACATTTGTCTCTGACAGACTCTGGACACTGACTGGAGAAGACAGAGGGGACATTTGTCTCTGACAGACTCTGACAGGGTGGACGTATGTCTCTACTCACAGATAGTTGGCCAAGTTGTGCTCCTGCAGTGTGTGGGTTTCGAAGCCGTGAGGTACTGTGTCAAAGTAGTCGTTTCCTATTCCGCAGATGAAGCATTTGGTCTGCAAGAGAAAGACACATCTGTATGTGATGCTGCCAGTGTGATGCTGCCAGCCGACCTCATCTCTCTACATGTCTCTCAACACGGCTCAGATTCATCTCATTTTGAATTTCCAACGCCAGTGTTTAAGTCTATAACCAAATTCTACAATGAGGGAAGACACAGATCCAGAGCATCAGACTGTATAAGACAGTGGTTCTCCAAAGTCTCCTCAGATCCCCAGACGTTCTCCAACCTCTCCTCAGGACCCCAGACGTTCTCCAATGTCTCCTCAGGTCCCCAGACGTTCTCCAACCTCTCCTCAGGACCCCCAGACGTTCTCCAATGTCTCCTCAGGTCCCTAGACGTTCTCCAACTCTCCTCTGGACCCCTGACGTTCTCCAAACTCTCCTCTGGCCCCTAGACGTTCTCCAACTAGTCTCCTCTGGGACCCCAGACGTTCTCCAACCTTTCCTCTGGACCCCAGACGTTCTCCAAACTCTCCTCTGGACCCTAGACGTTCTCCAAACTCTCCTCTGATGCTCGTTCTCCAGTTTCCTCTGGCCCCTAGACGTTCTCCAACCTCTCCTCTGTTGAGTCCCCAGACGTTCTACAACGTTTCCTCTGGCCCCTAGACGTTCTCTCAACAGACTCTCCTCTGGAGAAGACCCAGACTTCTCCAACTCTCCTCTGGCCCCAGACGTTCTCCAACGTTTCTCTGGACCCCAGACGTTCTCCAACGTCTCCTCAGGACCCTAGACGTTCTCCAACGTCTCCTCTGGCCCCTAGACGTTCTCCAACGACGTCTCCTCTGGACCCCAGACGTTCTCCAAACTCTCCTCTGGACCCCTAGACGTTCTCCAAACTCTCCTCAGGCCCCTAGACGTTCTCCAACGTTTCCTCTGGCCCCTAGACGTTCTCCAACCTCTCCTCTGGCCCCTAGACGTTCTCCAATGTCTCCTCAGGTCCCCAGACGTTCTCCAACCTCTCCTCAGGACCCCCAGACGTTCTCCAACGTCTCCTCAGGACCCTAGACGTTCTCCAACGTTTCCTCTGGCCCCTAGACGCTCTCCAAACTAGACGCTCTCCTCAGGACCGCCAGACGTTCTCCAACCTCTCCTCAGGACCCCCAGACGTTCTCCAACGTCTCCTCAGGACCCTAGACGCTCTCCAAACTAGACGCTCTCCTCAGGACCGTCAGACGTTCTCCAACCTCTCCTTATGTCCCCAGACGTTCTACAACGTCTCATCAGGTCCCTAGACGTTCTCCAACCTCTCCTCTGGTCCCCAGACGTTCTACAACGTCTCCTCAGGACCCACAGACGTTCTCAACATGACCGCCAGATGTTCTCCAACCTCTCCTTATGTCCCCAGACGTTGTCCAATGTCTCCTCTGGTCCCTTGACGTTCTCCAACCTCTCCTCTGGTCCCTAGACGTTCTCCAACGTTTCCTCTGGTCCCTAGACGTTTTCCAACGTCTCTTCTAGATGTTCCACAACCTCTCTTCTCGATGTTCCACAACCTCTCCTCAGGACCCCCAGACATTTAACTAGTCTCTGTTTCAGCGTTGTGGGGATATGACTAACTGTTTAACTAGTCTCTGTTTCAGCGTTGTGGGGATATGACTAACTGTTTAACTAGTCTCTGTTTCAGCGTTGTGGGGATATGACTAACTGTTTAACTAGTCTCTGTTTCAGCGTTGTGGGGATATGACTAACTGTTTAACTAGTCTCTGTTTCAGCGTTGTGGGGATATGACTAACTGTTTAACTAGTCTCTGTTTCAGCGTTGTGGGGATATGACTAGACTGTTTAACTAGTCTCTGTTTCAGCGTTGTGGGGATATGACTAACTGTTTAACTAGTCTCTGTTTCAGCGTTGTGGGGATATGACTAACTGTTTAACTAGTCTCTGTTTCAGCGTTGTGGGGATATGACTAGACCTGTTTAACTAGTCTCTGTTTCAGTCGTTGTGGGGGGATATGACTAACTGTTTAACTAGTCTCTGTTTCAGCGTTGTGGGGATATGACTAACCTGTTTAACTAGTCTCTGTTTCAGCGTTGTGGGGATATGACTAACTGTTTAACTAGTCTCAGCGTGTTTGACAACTGCGTTCTGTTTCAGCGTTGTGGATATGACTAACTGTTTAACTAGTCTCTGTTTCAGCGTTGTGGGGATATGACTAACTGTTTAACTAGTCTCTGTTTCAGCGTTGTGGGGATATGACTAACTGTTTAACTAGTCTCTGTTTCAGTGTTGTGGGGATATGACTAGTTTAACTAGTCTCTGTTTCAGCGTTGTGGGGATATGACTAACTGTTTAACTAGTCTCTGTTTCAGCGTCTCTGTGGGGATATGACTAACTGTTTAACTAGTCTCTGTTTCAGCGTTGTGGGGATATGACTAACTGTTTAACTAGTCTCTGTTTCAGCGTTGTGGGGATATGACTAACTGTTTAACTAGTCTCTGTTTCAGCGTTGTGGGGATATGACTAACTGTTTAACTAGTCTCTGTTTCAGCGTTGTGGGGATATGACTAACTGTTTAACTAGTCTCTGTTTCAGCGTTGTGGGGATATGACTAACTGTTTAACTAGTCTCTGTTTCAGCGTTGTGGGGATATGACTAACTGTTTAACTAGTCTCTGTTTCAGCGTTGTGGGGATATGACTAACTGTTTAACTAGTCTCTGTTTCAGCGTTGTGGGGATATGAAGACCTGTTTAACTAGTCTCTGTTTCAGCGTTGTGGGGATATGAAGACCTGTTTAACTAGTCTCTGTTTCAGCGTTGTGGGAGATATGAAGACCTGTTTAACTAGTCTCTGTTTCAGCGTCAGTGGGATATGACTAACTGTTTAGTCTCATGGGAGACTGTTTCAGCGTTGTGGGGATATGACTAGACCTGTTTAACTAGTCTGTTTCAGCGTTGGGAGACATGACTAACTGTCTCTGTCAGCGTTGTGGGGATATGACAGTCACCTGTTTAACTAGTCTCTGTTTCAGCGTTGTGGGGATATGACTACCTGTTTAACTAGTCTCTGTTTCAGTGTTGTGGGGATATGACTAACTGTTTAACTAGTCTCTGTTTCAGCGTTGTGGGGACTAGTGACATCATGTGCTTCGGCAGTTTCTTCCCCCTGTTGGAGACTCTTTATGATGCTGACACACTGCTGTGTGCTAGACATCATGGGGGACACACACACAGTCACACACACAACACAGTCTCACAGTACACTACACATCATGGGACACAGACACAGTCACACAACACAGCACACAGTAACACTAGCATCTGGGGGAGACAGAGATATCCTCCTTCACCTGCTCCTGCTGACTCTCAGTTCTCCAACACAGCCCAGTCATTATCAGACCTGGTGGAGAGAGAGAAGAAGAACCCAAGGCTCAAAGTTATGAGGACATCTAGACAGTCAGTCCTGTCAGTAAGACTAGACATCATGGGAGACAGAGACAGTCAGTCCTGTCAGTAAGACTAGACATCATGGAGACAGAGACAGTCAGTCCTGTCAGTAAGACTAGACATCATGGGAGACAGAGACAGTCAGTCCTGTCAGTAAGACTAGACATCATGGGAGACAGAGACAGTCAGTCCTGTCAGTAAGACTAGACATCATGGGAGACAGAGACAGTCAGTCCTGTCAGTAAGACTAGACATCATGGGAGACAGAGACAGTCAGTCCTGTCAGTAAGACTAGACATCATGGGAGACAGAGACAGTCAGTCCTGTCCTGGACAGACAACACAGCCCAGTCAGTAATACTAGACATCATGGGAGACAGAGACAGTCAGTCCTGTCCTGGACAGACAACACAGCCCAGTCAGTAATACTAGACATCATGGGAGACAGAGACAGTCAGTCCTGTCAGTAAGACTAGACATCATGGGAGACAGAGACAGTCAGTCCTGTCCTGGACAGACAACACAGCCCAGTCAGTAAGACTAGACATCATGGGAGACAGAGACAGTCAGTCCTGTCCTGGACAGACAACACAGCCCAGTCAGTAAGACTAGACATCATGGGAGACAGAGACAGTCAGTCCTGTCCTGGACAGACAACACAGCCCAGTCAGTAATACTAGACATCATGGGAGACAGAGACAGTCAGTCCTGTCAGTAAGACTAGACATCATGGGAGACAGAGACAGTCAGTCCTGTCCTGGACAGACAACACAGCCCAGTCAGTAATACTAGACATCATGGGAGACAGAGACAGTCAGTCCTGTCAGTAAGACTAGACATCATGGGAGACAGAGACAGTCAGTCCTGTCAGTAAGACTAGACATCATGGGAGACAGAGACAGTCAGTCCTGTCAGTAAGACTAGACATCATGGGAGACAGAGACAGTCAGTCCTGTCCTGGACAGACAACACAGCCCAGTCAGTAATACTAGACATCATGGGAGACAGAGACAGTCAGTCCTGTCCTGGACAGACAACACAGCCCAGTCAGTAATACTGGACAGACAACACAGCCCAGTCAGTAATACTAGACATCATGGGAGACAGAGACAGTCAGTCCTGTCAGTAAGACTAGACATCATGGGAGACAGAGACAGTCAGTCCTGTCAGTAAGACTAGACATCATGGGAGACAGAGACAGTCAGTCCTGTCCTGGACAGACAATACAGCCCAGTCAGTAATACTAGACATCATGGGAGACAGAGACAGTCAGTCCTGTCAGTAAGACTAGACATCATGGAGACAGAGACAGTCGGTCCTGTCCTGGACAGACAACACAGCCCAGTCAGTAAGACTAGACATCATGGGAGACAGAGACAGTCAGTCCTGTCCTGGACAGACAATACAGCCCAGTCAGTAATACTAGACATCATGGGAGACAGAGACAGTCAGTCCTGATAGATAAGACTAGGACATCATAGACTAGAGACAGAGACAGTCAGTCCTGTCCTGGACAGACAACACAGCCCAGTCAGTAAGACTAGACATCATGGGAGACAGAGACAGTCAGTCCTGTCCTGGACAGACAACACAGCCCAGTCAGTAAGACTAGATATCATGGGAGACAGAGACAGTCAGCCCAGTCAGTAAGACTAGACATCATGGAGACAGAGACAGTCAGTCCTGTCCTGGACAGACAACACAGCCCAGTCAGTAATACTAGACATCATGGAGACAGTCAGTCCTGTCCTGACATAAACAGCCAAACCCTCCTCACCCTGGATGATGGCCAGGAGGATGACGATGACGAAGAAGAAGAAGGTGATGTCGAAGATGATCCTGTAGATCTCATACTCATCACCAGCTGGATCCTCGATCTGGTCACCGATGCCCCCTCCTGCCCGTACGCCCACGTACATGTGGAACATGTAACACTGGATATAGAGAGAGAGGGAGAGAGAGAGAGGGAGACGGAGAGAGAGAGAGAGGGGAGAGAGGAGAGATAGAGGGAGAGACGGGGGTGAGAGAGGGAGAGAGGAGAGAGAGAGAGAGAGAGAGAGAGAGGGAGACGGAGAGAGAGAGAGAGAGAGAGAGGACAGAGAGAGAGAGAGAGAGAGGAGAGAGAGAGAGATATAGACTAGGACATAGAGAGAGATATAGACTAGGACATACAGACAGATAAACCTCCATAACAGTATTCTAGGACCAACATACAGTTGGGGATGACTAGGACATGCAGATAGATATAGACTAGGACATACAGATAGATATAGACTAGGACATACAGATAGATATAGACTAGGACATACAGATAGATATAGACTAGGACATACAGACAGATATAGACTAGGACATACAGATAGATATAGACTAGGACATACAGATAGATATAGACTAGGACATACAGATAGATATAGACTAGGACATACAGATAGATATAGACTAGGACATACAGATAGATATAGACTAGGACATACAGATAGATATAGACTAGGACATACAGATAGATATAGACTAGGACATGCAGATAGATATAGACTAGGACATACAGATAGATATAGACTAGGACATACAGATAGATATAGACTAGGACATACAGATAGATATAGACTAGGACATACAGATAGATATAGACTAGGACATACAGATAGATATAGACTAGGACATACAGATAGATATAGACTAGGACATACAGATAGATATAGACTAGGACATACAGATAGATATAGACTAGGACATACAGATAGATATAGACATAGGACATAGATATAGACAGACATAGATATAGACTAGGACATACAGATAGATATAGACTAGGACATACAGACAGATATAGACTAGGACATACAGATAGATATAGACTAGGACATACAGATAGATATAGACTAGGACATACAGACAGATATAGACTAGGACATAGACAGACAGATATAGACTAGGACATACAGATAGATATAGACTATACAGATAGATATAGACTAGGACATACAGATAGATATAGACTAGGACATACAGATAGATATAGACTAGGACATACAGACAGATATAGACTAGGACATACAGATAGATATAGACTAGGACATACAGACAGATATAGACTAGGACATACAGACAGATATAGACTAGGACATACAGATAGATATAGACTAGGACATACAGACAGATATAGACTAGGACATACAGATAGATATAGACTAGGACATACAGACAGATATAGACTAGGACACACAGACAGATATAGACTAGGACATACAGATAGATATAGACTAGGACATACAGACAGATATAGACTAGGACATACAGACAGATATAGACTAGGACATACAGACAGATATAGACTAGGACATACAGATAGATATAGACTAGGACATACAGATAGATATAGACTAGGACATACAGATAGATATAGACTAGGACATACAGATAGATATAGACTAGGACATACAGATAGATATAGACTAGGACATACAGACAGATATAGACTAGGACATACAGACAGATATAGACTAGGACATACAGATAGATATAGACTAGGACATACAGACAGATATAGACTAGGACATACAGATAGATATAGACTAGGACATACAGACAGATATAGACTAGGACATACAGATAGATATAGACTAGGACATACAGACAGATATAGACTAGGACATACAGATAGATATAGACTAGGACATACAGATAGATATAGACTAGGACATACAGACAGATATAGACTAGGACATACAGACAGATATAGACTAGGACATACAGATAGATATAGACTAGGACATACAGATAGATATAGACTAGGACATACAGACAGATATAGACTAGGACATACAGACAGATATAGATATAGACTAGGACATACAGACAGATATAGACTAGGACATATAGACAGATAGATATAGACTAGGACATACAGACAGATATAGACTAGGACATACAGACAGATATATAGATAGACTAGGACATACAGACAGATATAGACTAGGACATACAGATAGATATAGACTAGGACATACAGATAGATATAGACTAGGACATACAGACAGATATAGACTAGGACATATAGACAGACAGATAGATATAGACTAGGACATACAGACTAGGATATACAGACAGATATAGACTAGGACATACAGACAGATATAGACTAGGACATACAGATAGATATAGACTAGATAGATATAGACTAGGACATACAGATAGATATAGACTAGGACATACAGACAGATATAGACTAGGACATACAGATAGATATAGACTAGGACATACAGATAGATATAGACTAGGACATACAGATAGATATAGACTAGGACATACAGATAGATATAGACTAGGACATACAGACAGATATAGACTAGGACATACAGACAGATATAGACTAGGACATACAGATAGATATAGACTAGGACATACAGATAGATATAGACTAGGACATACAGACAGATATAGACTAGGACATACAGACAGATATAGACTAGGACATACAGATAGATATAGACTAGGACATACAGACAGATATAGACTAGGACATACAGATAGATATAGACTAGGACATACAGACAGATATAGACTAGGACATACAGACAGATATAGACTAGGACATACAGATAGATATAGACTAGGACATACAGACAGATATAGACTAGGACATACAGATAGATATAGACTAGGACATACAGACAGATATAGACTAGGACATACAGACAGATATAGACTAGGACATACAGATAGATATAACATATGAAGACTAGGACTTCCCTACTGACTCAGTCCAATATCTCTGGTGACAGAGAGATAGAGAGAGAGGTGCTACCCAGCCCCTAACCCATTCCCTAGCCCAGACCCTAACCCAGCCCCTAACCCATTCCCTAGCCCAGCCCCTAACCCAGCCCCTAACCCAGCCCCTAACCCAGCTCCAGCCCCTAACCCAGCTCCTAACCAAACACTTAACCCAGCTCCTAACCCAGCCCAGCCCCTAACCCAGCTCCTAGCCCAGCCCCTAACCCATTCCCCATCCCAGCCCCTAACCCAGCACTTAACCCAGCCCCTAACCCAGCTCCTAACCCAGTCCCTAACCTAGCTCCTAGCCCAGCCCCTAACCCAGCACTTAACCCAGCCCAGCCCCTAACCCAGCCCCTAACCCAGCCCCTAACCCAGCACCCAGCCCCTAACCCAGCCCCTAACCCATTCCCCATCCCAGCCCCTAACCCAGCACTTAACCCAGCCCCTAACCCAGCTCCTAACCCAGCCCAGCCCCTAACCCAGACCCTAACATAACACAGCCCCTAACCCAGACCCTAACCCAGCCCAGCCCCTAACCCCGTCCCTAACCCAGCCCCTAACCCAGCCCCTAACCCAGCCCCTAATTCATCTCCCAACCCAGACTCTAACCCAGCCCCTAACCCAGCACCCAGCCCCTAATCCAGCACCCAGCCCCTAACCCAGCACCCAGCCCCTAACCCAGCACCCAGCCCCTAACTCATCTCCCAACCCAGACTCTAACCCAGCCCCTAATTCATCTCCCAACCCAGACTCTAACCCAGCCCCTAACCCAGCACCCAGCCCCTAACCCAGCACCCAGCCCCTAACCCAGCACCCAGCCCCTAACCCAGCCCCTAACTCATCTCCCAACCCAGCCCCTAACCCAGCCCCTAATTCATCTCCCAACCCAGACTCTAACCCAGCCCCTAACCCAGCACCCAGCCCCTAACCCAGCACCCAGCCCCTAACCCAGCACCCAGCCCCTAACCCAGCACCCAGCCCCTAACCCAGCCCCTAACTCATCTCCCAACCCAGACTCTAACCCAGCCCCTAACCCAGCACCCAGCCCAGCCCCTAACCCAGCACCCAGCCCCTAACCCAGCCCCTAACTCAGCACCCAGCCCCTAACCCAGCCCCTAACTCAGCACCTAACTCAGCACCTAACTCAGCCCCTAACCCAGCCGCTAACTCAGCCCCTAACTCAGCACCTAACTCAGCACCTAACCCAGCCCCTAACTCAGCCCCTAACTCAGCACCTAACTCAGCACCTAACTCAGCACCTAACTCAGCACCTAACTCAGCACCTAACTCAGCACCTAACCCAGCCCCTAACCCAGCCCCTAACTCAGCACCTAACTCAGCACCTAACCCAGCCCCTAACCCAGCCCCTAACCCATTCCCCATCCCAGCCCCTAACCCAGCCCCTAACCCAGCCCCTAACCCAGTCCCTAACTCAGCCCCTAACCCAGCCCCTAACCCAGCCCCTAACCCAGCCCCTAACTCAGCCCCTAACCCAGCCCCTAACCCAGCCCCTAACTCAGCACCCAGCCCCTAACCCAGCCCCTAACCCAGCCCCTAACCCAGCCCCTAACCCAGCCCCTAACACAGCCCCTAACCCAGCCCCTAACTCAGCCCCTAACCCAGCCCCTAACCCCCTAGCCCCTAACCCAGCCCCTAACCCAGCCCCTAACCCAGCCCCTAACTCAGCCCCTAACCCAGCCCCTAACCCAGCCCCTAACCCAGCCCCTAACCCAGCCCCTAACCCAGCCCCTAACCCAGCCCCTAACCCAGCCCCTAACCCAGCCCCTAACCCAGCCCCTAACCCAGCCCCTAACCCAGCCCCTAACCCAGCCCCTAACCCAGCCCCTAACCCAGCCCCTAACTCAGCCCCTAACCCAGCCCCTAACCCAGCCCCTAACCCAGCCCCTAACCCAGCCCCTAACCCAGCCCCTAACCCAGCCCCTAACTCAGCCCCTAACCCAGCATCGAGCTAATCCTCTGCCTGCATCCCAAATGGAACACTGTCCCCTATGTAGGGCACATCTTTGTCCTCTTCCTCCAGACCTGTCAGATCCACAGAGGACTCCTTAATAGGAAGTAGCATCAGAGAATGGACTAATGAAATGTCATGGGTGGCTGTTTCTGGGAGGATTAACGCAGAGACACAGAGCATGATGTTACTGTCCCCTGTCTGTCTGTCTGTCTGTCTGTCTGTCTGTCTGTCTGTCTGTCTGTCTGTCTGTCTGTCTGTCTGTCTGTCTGTCTGTCTGTCTGTCTTCTAGAACACAGAACATGACAGAATACAGACAAGACAGAACTACGTAATAAAAAAATGATGGCACATGTGACCTACATATCAATACACACAAAACCATCTGTGTCCAATAGGAGAGAGGCGTTGTGGCTGAGAGGTGTAACCTACATATCAACACAAACTGTCTGTCCAATAGGAGAGAGGCGTTGGGGCTGAGAGGTGTAACCTACACATCAACACTGTCTGTCCAATAGGAGAGAGGCGTTGTGGCAGAGAGGTGTAACCTACATATCAAACTGTCTGTCCAATAGGAGAGAGGCGTTGTGGCTGAGAGGTGTAACCTACATATCAAACTGTCTGTCCAATAGGAGAGAGGCGTTGTGGCAGAGAGGTGTAACCTACATATCAAACTGTCTGTCCAATAGGAGAGAGGCGTTGGGGCTGAGAGGTGTAACCTACATATCAAACTGTCTGTCCAATAGGAGAGAGGCGTTGGGGCTGAGAGGTGTAACCTACATATCAACACTGTCTGTCCAATAGGAGAGAGGCGTTGTGGCTGAGAGGTGTAACCTACATATCAACACTGTCTGTCCAATAGGAGAGAGGCGTTGTGGCAGAGAGGTGTAACCTACATATCAAACTGTCTGTCCAATAGGAGAGAGGCGTTGTGGCTGAGAGGTGTAACCTACATATCAAACTGTCTGTCCAATAGGAGAGAGGCGTTGGGGCTGAGAGGTGTAACCTACATATCAAACTGTCTGTCCAATAGGAGAGAGGCGTTGGGGCTGAGAGGTGTAACCTACATATCAACACTGTCTGTCCAATAGGAGAGAGGCGTTGTGGCTGAGAGGTGTAACCTACATATCAAACTGTCTGTCCAATAGGAGAGAGGCGTTGTGGCTGAGAGGTGTAACCTACATATCAAACTGTCTGTCCAATAGGAGAGAGGCGTTGGGGCAGAGAGGTGTAACCTACATATCAACACTGTCTGTCCAATAGGAGAGAGGCGTTGTGGCTGAGAGGTGTAACCTACATATCAACACAAACTGTCCAATAGGAGAGAGGCGTTGTGGCTGAGAGGTGTAACCTACATATCAACACTGTCTGTCCAATAGGAGAGAGGCGTTGTGGCTGAGAGGTGTAACCTACATATCAATACAAACTGTCTGTCCAATAGGAGAGAGGCGTTGTGGCTGAGAGGTGTAACCTACATATCAACACTGTCTGTCCAATAGGAGAGAGGCGTTGTGGCTGAGAGGTGTAACCTACATATCAAACTGTCTGTCCAATAGGAGAGAGGCGTTGGGGCTGAGAGGTGTAACCTACATATCAACACTGTCTGTCCAATAGGAGAGAGGCGTTGGGGCTGAGAGGTGTAACCTACATATCAACACTGTCTGTCCAATAGGAGAGAGGCGTTGGGGCAGAGAGGTGTAACCTACATATCAATACAAACTGTCTGTCCAATAGGAGAGAGGCGTTGGGGCTGAGAGGTGTAACCTACATATCAACACTGTCTGTCCAATAGGAGAGAGGCGTTGTGGCTGAGAGGTGTAACCTACATATCAACACTGTCTGTCCAATAGGAGAGAGGCGTTGTGGCTGAGAGGTGTAACCTACATATCAACACTGTCTGTCCAATAGGAGAGAGGCGTTGGGGCTGAGAGGTGTAACCTACATATCAAACTGTCCAATAGGAGAGAGGCGTTGGGGCTGAGAGGTGTAACCTACATATCAAACTGTCCAATAGGAGAGAGGCGTTGTGGCTGAGAGGTGTAACCTACATATCAAACTGTCTGTCCAATAGGAGAGAGGCGTTGGGGCTGAGAGGTGTAACCTACATATCAACACTGTCTGTCCAATAGGAGAGAGGCGTTGGGGCTGAGAGGTGTAACCTACATATCAAACTGTCTGTCCAATAGGAGAGAGGCGTTGTGGCTGAGAGGTGTAACCTACATATCAAACTGTCTGTCCAATAGGAGAGAGGCGTTGGGGCTGAGAGGTGTAACCTACATATCAACACTGTCTGTCCAATAGGAGAGAGGCGTTGTGGCTGAGAGGTGTAACCTACATATCAACACTGTCTGTCCAATAGGAGAGAGGCGTTGGGGCTGAGAGGTGTAACCTACATATCAAACTGTCTGTCCAATAGGAGAGAGGCGTTGGGGCTGAGAGGTGTAACCTACATATCAAACTGTCTGTCCAATAGGAGAGAGGCGTTGTGGCTGAGAGGTGTAACCTACATATCAAACTGTCTGTCCAATAGGAGAGAGGCGTTGTGGCTGAGAGGTGTAACCTACATATCAACACTGTCTGTCCAATAGGAGAGAGGCGTTGTGGCTGAGAGGTGTAACCTACATATCAAACTGTCCAATAGGAGAGAGGCGTTGGGGCAGAGAGGTGTAACCTACATATCAACACTGTCTGTCCAATAGGAGAGAGGCGTTGTGGCTGAGAGGTGTAACCTACATATCAACACTGTCTGTCCAATAGGAGAGAGGCGTTGGGGCTGAGAGGTGTAACCTACATATCAAACTGTCTGTCCAATAGGGGAGAGGCGTTGTGGCTGAGAGGTGTAACCTACATATCAAACTGTCTGTCCAATAGGAGAGAGGCGTTGGGGCTGAGAGGTGTAACCTACATATCAACACAAACTGTCTGTCCAATAGGAGAGAGGCGTTGTGGCTGAGAGGTGTAACCTACATATCAATACAAACTGTCTGTCCAATAGGAGAGAGGCGTTGGGGCTGAGAGGTGTAACCTACATATCAACACTGTCTGTCCAATAGGAGAGAGGCGTTGTGGCTGAGAGGTGTAACCTACATATCAACACTGTCTGTCCAATAGGAGAGAGGCGTTGGGGCAGAGAGGTGTAACCTACATATCAAAACTGTCTGTCCAATAGGAGAGAGGCGTTGGGGCTGAGAGGTGTAACCTACATATCAACACTGTCTGTCCAATAGGAGAGAGGCGTTGTGGCTGAGAGGTGTAACCTACATATCAACACTGTCTGTCCAATAGGAGAGAGGCGTTGGGGCTGAGAGGTGTAACCTACATATCAAACTGTCTGTCCAATAGGAGAGAGGCGTTGTGGCTGAGAGGTGTAACCTACATATCAAACTGTCTGTCCAATAGGAGAGAGGCGTTGGGGCTGAGAGGTGTAACCTACATATCAAACTGTCCAATAGGAGAGAGGCGTTGTGGCTGAGAGGTGTAACCTACATATCAACACAAACTGTCTGTCCAATAGGAGAGAGGCGTTGGGGCTGAGAGGTGTAACCTACATATCAAACTGTCCAATAGGAGAGAGGCGTTGTGGCTGAGAGGTGTAACCTACATATCAAACTTTCCAATAGGAGAGAGGCGTTGTGGCTGAGAGGTGTAACCTACATATCAACACTGTCTGTCCAATAGGAGAGAGGCGTTGGGGCTGAGAGGTGTAACCTACATATCAAACTGTCTGTCCAATAGGAGAGAGGCGTTGTGGCTGAGAGGTGTAACCTACATATCAACACTGTCTGTCCAATAGGAGAGAGGCGTTGTGGCT